>NW_021821400.1:0-75453 GCF_901001135.1 Rhinatrema bivittatum | reverse complement strand
TGCATACATATGTGGTATAACTATGCAAGTGTTCAGTGATTAATACAAAGGTTCGGTTACAATATGGATATTTCCCACCTGAATTTCCTTCCCATCCCCTGTATCATAGTCCCAACAAAGAGCGGCAGTCTCTTGAATACGGCTACCAATGTGTAGTATGGTATTATTAACTGGAGAGTTAATGAAAACACCTCTCTGTAAAGGATAATTAGTCCATACAGTAAGGTTAAATGGTACAGCATGCATCAGTCGTTCTCCGCAGGCTTGGGTTGGCATGTGTGTGCAGATCCAACAGTCTGTTGTGCATTGAGGATGTACATGTTGTTCTGTCAGAGTCCTTGTTCTGAAATCGCCATAGCTGGAGAAATAAGGCAAAGGAGGAGGATGCAGAACACAATTGTTAATGAGTTGGCATTCAGGCAAGAAAAGGCGGCTAATAAGTTCTCTGGAGTTTTCTCAAGGCCTTGCTGTTCTAAGAGTTGTGCAGATTGGTTGGATAGGGCCTTGATCTGTCCCCAGGTCATGTGGTGCTGCTTTTTGCAAGGAGTCCGGTCTCTGTCCTTCTGAGGGCGGTGGAGGCTCAGGGAGAAGTTGGGGATCGGGTCCTGTAGACCTGGACACCTTTCCATCTTTCCACGGCTTGATACCTGTGGAAGCAAGCAGAGAAACATATCCTCGTTCCCCATTTTAAGGGAACGGGACCGTACCAGACATTAAATATTCTATACAAAACTGATGGCTGTGGGTGACTAACCCTAGTCCCATAATGATTACTCATGGCTGTGGTCTTATGTGAACCTGATATGTTTAGATGATTTAAAGTAAACAATACTTTGTTCAGGGGGAAAATCCAGGGGCAATCCCCCTTTTTTCTTTTTGTTTGGTCCAGAGCTCTTAAGCGTATGGTTGGCTCTCTCCACAATGGCTTGCCCTGTGGTGTTGTAGGGGATGCCAAATAAGTATTTAATGTTCAATTATTGACAAAATTCATGCAAAGGAATGGCTGCAGTAAATAGAGCCATTTTTAGTTTTCAGAACGTAACCCCATTATCAAGAAAGTTTTTATGCAGTGATCAATTTTCATTCAGTAAAATAGCAATAAATGTAATTTAATCGTTTAAAGAAAAAGTCATTTGCTGTAAGCTGAATCAAATGACAAGTATATTAGACATTACATTAAACATATGTTATACAAGACTGACATATATTCATTCATCTTGCAAATATTAATTTACACAAAACTGACACATATTCATATTCATTCATAGTCTTCTTGGCATCAAGACAGACAACAGATAACACATAATGAGCTAAAAATCTTATCAAAAGTTATCAAAAACAAAATTAGATCAAGGATCAAAAGTCAAAAGTGAAAAGGTGTTAGAAAAATGTTAAAATAAACTGCAAAGTGTTCAACTTCACATCTCTTCATGGCAGGAAGGCTGTAAATCTGGAAAATATTAAAAACTGGCATACAGCAAAAATTTACTAAGGTAAGGATAAAAGTGAAATTCTTACTTTTTTAACCTTGAAGAAATCAATTCTATGATTCAATTTAATAAAATCAATTTGGATTTGCAAGAAAAGGCTTGGGAGGGATTGCTTTAGATGTAGCAACCTCTGTCAGTAAAAATTATAAGGTTCAGAATTCTGTATAAATTTGTGAAAAAGAAAATAAAACTGAAGTGTCCTTAATACAGAAGGTCTGTAGGCCTGAAAAATAAAAACTATTATACAACAGAATTATTAAAACAATAATATAATATAACTTGTAGAATAACATAGCGCCTCCTAGTGGAGACCCCATCATTACTTTATAGATTGCAACTATTGTTCCAGGTTGCAATCAATAATACTCTGAGCTTAAATTCAATGTGGAGTATCAGAATAGAATTTCTTCTTATAATTATTAGAATAGGAAATTAAACACGCTGTTTGCTCAGCTCTGTCTGCTGCATGCTAAAGTTTGAAAGTATTAAAAGATTAAAGACATATAGAAAGTAGAGAGAGAAATTGCAGGACTAAGTCCAGTTTTTTTTTTTTTCTTTCAAAAGTTCTCCCTCCCTCCCCCATGAGTGGCTAGCAAGAGTTACAGAAAAAGGGGGGGAGGAGCAGTGTTTCTCAAAAGAAAAGAACTACACCCAAGGAGTTAATCCTTCAGTCAATAGAAACTTAAAGATAGCTTTGTTTAACAAATTAGATAACATCGACCACAGACAATGGCTTGGCAAGGACTGATTCCTTGCAGACAGATACTATTTTTCTCCTATAGGAAAATTGCAATAAGAAACTGTGCGCTGGCAATTCAAACTATAAACTTAAATCTCAGAGAAATGGAGTCATTTTAAATGTGAGCCAAATAAACTTTGCAAAAGGGAAACTTTCACATGTAATTTACACAGAATATTATTCAAATTTCAGTACAGTTTGTAACATAAGCTCTGCATACACTTTGTGGGGGAAAATATTCTCAAAGTATGCAGATTTTTTGTAACTGAATTAAAATACTAATAGAAACCATTTTTTCCAAATTTGTACTGTCTGCACAGTTACTTTGCCTAATCTGTTCTGCAAGAGGTCATTGAAGTGTATAATTAAATCAATTTTTTCATAGTGATATTTTCTTTGCTTGTAACGCAGGAGTCTAATTAAATCCTTTTTTTCATAATGATATTTTCTTTGCTTGTAACACAGGCCCAAGATCTTACACGCTAATTTATTTGAAGACCTGGGGGCATAGTCACTGCACATGGCACTCAACTCTATTGCTGCCACACCTAGTTCTTTGTTTCTTTCTGTAATGGGAAGGGCTTGAATCCCTTTCAATAATTCCTCTCTTGTGAGATTTCCATGTTCTAGGTGAAATCCCATGGTGGTTGGTGGGGGAAGGGCTTGCAGGCAAGATGGAGGAAGGCTAGTTTTTCTGACCTCAGTGTTTTCTATTTCCTGGGGCATTTTCTCTGAGGTGGATGCAGAGGAAGCCACAGGAGCCATGTGAGTGTGTGTCCCCAGATGTTCTATTTCATTTTCTGTCCCCCTTTGTTCATGGTTCTTTTCTGAGATGGGGAAGGCTTGAAGTCCTTCTAATAATTCTGTTTCTGTAAGGTTTTCTTTCTGCAGTTTCTGCTGAAATTCAATGCTAATCGCCCCACCCAGGCCAGGTGGTGGCTCTATTGTTCTCAAGGGTTGCTTTTTTGAAGAAATGGGGAAGGTGTGAATTGCTTGTGCTTTGGGTGTAGGTATGGGGAGCTGAGGATACAAAGAATTTGCTGTCTCTGAGGAAGACTGAGAAGATGGGGGAAGGGTATGTCTGCCTGCTTCTAAAAGCACATGGTTTGAAACTGCTGTTTTTAAACCTTTTTTTTCTTTGCATTCGATGGCTTCTGTACATTTTTGCCAGATTAATCTTAGCTTTATGGGAGCTCTGGGAGCCGTGTGAAGATAATTGCCGATTGAGATCCATTCCTGGGTATTTAGAGTTCCAGACTCCATCGAATACCAAGGGCAACGGCAAGCTATTTCACTTATTAATTTTTCTAAGTCCCCCAGGCTGACTTGCGCTATTTTTCTTCTGGTGATGAAATAATGATTATTGATGATTTGCTGCAGCTTTCTGGCATGTAGCCGCTGCTGTACAGTCAAATCATTACCCATTCTTACGAGTGTGGGGAACAAACTTGCTGAGAAATACTTAAATATACTAAAAAGTACTTTAATATACTTACGATTGCAAATCTGTTGAACGATACGTATCTAGGCTATGACCAGCCGAAATAAGCATGGAGTTTATCATCACTGTCGCGGGTCACCAGATGTAGCAGTAATGAAGAGCTTTCATCGCAGGCAGGAGGAGGGAAGGCAAAGAGGGCAAAGAGAGTTTGTCCTCCCCGAGCCTCTTCCTTTTATTGTACATTCATACAAAGGCAGATGATGTGTCATTACATGATTGGCTACTTTCCCATAGCAACAGAAGAGTCATTACACCATTGGCTTTGGCTCAGGGGGTGTGCACGGATCATATCATTGGCTGCTGAAATCTATACCTCCTGACTTTGTCCTGCCTCTGACTAGGGAAAACCCAGCCCTTCTTTCAGGCTAACAGGATTAATTATAGGCCAGAGAAATACATGAAGTCAGGTATCCTCTCCTAGGCAGAGGGGCTTAAGCACAAGTGATGCTTTTATTCAGGCAATTGTCAGGGAGAAGGGAAGTTAATGTTTAACCCTGATGAAATGGCTTGCTGGCAAGCGCATATTTCCCACAGAATCAGCTACAGTAGCTAAAGATTGGAGGGTGGCCAAGATGATGCTGGTTTTTAGAAAGGGTTCAAGGGGTGATCCAGGAAACTACAGACTGGTAAGCCTGACGTCAGTGCTGGAAAACATATTTGAAACTATCCTAAAGCACAAAATTATTGAACATAAAGCTAGACCTTGTTTAATGGGACAATATGGAATAGCTAAGGAAAGTCTTTGACTCACCAATTTGCTACATTCTTTGAAGGAAATAATAAATGTGGATAAAGGTGATCCAGCTGATATAGAATATCTGTATTTTCAGAAAGTGTTTGATAAAGTACCACATTAGAGACTCTTGAGGAAATTAAAATGTCATAGGATAGGATGCAATGTTCTACTGTGGATTGATATCTGTATAAAGATAGAAACAGAAAAGAGGTCTAAATATTCATTTTGCTCAATTGAGAAAGGTGAATAGTGCAGTGCCCCAGGGATCTGTACTAGAACCACTGCTTTTTAGAGATGTGAATCGTGTGATCGATTGTCTTAACGATCGATTTCGGCTGGGAGGGGGAGGGAATCGGATCATCGCAGTTTGGGTTTTTTAAATATCGTGTAAATCGTGTAAATCGAAAACCGGCACACTAAAACATCCCTAAAACCCACCCCGACCCTTTAAAATAAATCCCCCACCCTCCCGAACCCCCCAAAATGGCTTAAATTACCTGGGGTCCAGTGGGGGGGAGGGGAAGGGGGAGGGCGGGAAAACCGGCACACTAAAACAACCCTAAAACCCACCCCGACCCTTTAAAATAAATCCCCCACCCTCCCAAACCCCCCCAAAATGCCTTAAATTACCTGGGGTCCAGAGGAAGGGTCCCGGTGTGATCTTTTACTCTCGGACCTCCGGGTGCGTTGTAGAAATGGCGCCAGTGCTACCTTTGCCTTATCATATGGCAGGTCAAAGGTAGCGCCGGCGCCATTTTGTTTTTTGTCCCCCGACATCAGGAGTGTAGGAGATCACTCCCGGACCCTCAGGGACTTTTGGCCAGCTTGGGGGGGCCTCCTGACCCCCACAAGACTTGCCAAAAGTCCAGCGGGGGTCCGGGAACGACTTCCTGCACGCAAAACGATTCGACTGCAGGAGGTTGTTCCGGACCCCCGCTGGACTTTTGGCAAGTCTTGTGGGGGTCAGGAGGCCCCCCCCAAGCTGGCCAAAAGTCTCTGGGGGTCCAGCAGGGGTCCGGGAGCGATCTCCTACCGCGAATCGTTTTTCCGTACGATTCGCATGCAGGAAGTTGTTCCCAGACCCCCTGACGTCGGGGGACAAAAAACAAAATGGCGCCGGCGCTACCTTTGACCTGTCATATGACAACGCAAAGGTAGCGCCGGCGCCATTTCTACAACGCACCCGGAGGTCCGAGAGTAAAAGATCACACCGGGACCCTTCCTCTGGACCCCAGGTAATTTAAGGCATTTTGGGGGGGTTCGGGAGGGTGGGGGATTTATTTTAAAGGGTTGGGGTGGGTTTTAGGGTTGTTTTAGTGTGCCGGTTTTCCCGCCCTCCCCCTTCCCCCGATTTTCAATTTTTTGACGATAAATCGGGGGAATTGTTATTGTATCGCGGCTCTAACGATTTTTGACGATTTAAAATATATCGGACGATATTTTAAATCGTCAAAAAACGATTCACATCCCTACTGCTTTTTAACATATTTATAAATTAGTTTGAGATGGGAATTATAAGTGGGGTTAATAAAATTTGCTGATGATACAAAATTATGTTTTAGCATTTTATTAACTATGACCTTGGCTGGGTCTAAAAAATGATGAAACTAAAAATTGATAATTGATTAATAAAGTAACTGGACCATTTCACCCAAGTATGAGTTTGAATGATTGACAAACTCATCGAGTTAGAGGTCCTACAAGAAAAGTTTTAGAGATTGTTCATAAGGTTCACGATTTGTATTGAATATAAAATTGTACCAGTTACCTTTGATTTTCATGTTTGTTTACAGTTTGGAGGTTTCTGGAATATTGTTTGGGCTTATTTGGTGTAATTGCAAAGTGAGGCATGTAGGGGAAGAGCAACCCAAACTATAGCTACGCACAATGCAAAGTTCCAAAATTTGGAATCACCGCCCAGGAAAGGGATCTAGGTGTGATTGTGGATAGTATGTTGAATAGAGATGTGAATCAGAACCGGAATTGGTTCGGATTCCAATTCCAATTCACATCGTGTTTTTTTTTCATCCGGCCCGATCGCGGTTTTTTTTTATCGGCTGCACCCGAGCCGATAAACAAAAAACCCACCCTGACCCTTTAAAACTAATTCCTTAGATTCCCCCACCCTCCTGACCCCCCAAAAAAACATTTTACAAGTACCTGATGGTCCAGTGGGGGTCCTGGGAGCGATCTCCCACTCTCGGGTCATCGGCTGCCACTAATAAAAATGGCGCCGATGGCCTTTCCCTTACCATGTGACAGGGTATCTGTGCCATTGGCCGGCCCCTATCACATGGAGGGAGCACTAGATGGCTGGCGCCATCTTTAAAAATGGTGTGGGCAATCCAGTGCTCCTACCATGTGACAGGGGCCGGCCAATGGCACGGATACCCTGTCACATGGTAAGGGCAAAGGGCCATCGGCGCCATTTTGATTAGTGGCAGCCGATGGCCCAGGAGTGGGAGATCGCTCCCGGGACCACCACTGGACCACCAGATACCTGTAAAAAGCTTTTTGGGGGGTCGGGAGGGTGAGGGAAGCTAAGGGATTAGTTTTAAAGGGTCAGAGTGGGTTTAGGGGTTATTTTTGTGTGCCATTTTCCCCACCCTCCCCCAAAACGATAAGAGAACCCCCATGAACAATATTGTGGGGTTTTCCTATCGTTTTGGGGGAGCTCTCGATTTCTGACGATTTTGAAAATATCGACGATATTTTCAATCGTTCGAAGCCCGATTCACATCCCTAATGTTGAAATCCTCTGCTCAGTGTGTGGCAATGGCCAAGAAAGCAAATAGAAGAAGTATTAGGAAAGGAATAGATAATGAAACAGAGAATAGCATAATGTCTTTGTATCACTCTATGCTGTGACTGCACCTTGAGTATTGTGTGCAATTCACCATATCTTATAAGAGATATAGCAGAATTAGAAGGGCAACCAACATGATAAAGGGGATGGAATGATTCCCCTATGAAGAAATGCTAAAGATGTTAGGACTTTTCAGCTTGAAGAAGAGATGACTGAGGGGAAATATGATAGAGATCTTTAAAATAATGAGTGAGAGGAATGGGCAAATGTGAAGAGTTTACTCTTCCACGTAGTACAAAGGCTAGGGGCTATTCAATGAAGTTATTTGGCAATACATTTAATACAAATGGGAGAAAATATTTTTTTTACTCAATACATAATTAAACTCTGGAAAATCTTGCAAGAGGATGTGGTAAATAGGGGTGTGAATCGTGTGATCGATCGTCTTAACGATCAATTTTGGCTGGGGGGAGAGGGAAATCTTATAGTCGTGTTTTTTTTTTTTCTTTAATTGTTAAAAATCGTAAATCGGGGGAGGGCGGGAAAACCGCCACACCAAAAAACCCTAAAACCTACCCCGAACCTTTAAAACAAATCCCCCACCCTCCCGAACCCCCCCCCCCCAAATGTTTTAAATTACCTGGGGTCCAGTGGGGGGGATGTCCCGACGAGATCTCCCTCTCTCTGGCCATGGCTGCGTTGAGAGAAATGGCGCCGGTGGCCCATTGCCCTTATCATGTGACAGGGCAAAGGTAGCGCCGGTGCCATTTTGAAGATTGGCAATACGGCCCGCATGCAGGAGGTCACTCCCGGACCCCCGCTGGACATTTGGCAAGTCTTGTGGGGGTCAGGAGGCCCCCCCAAGCTGGTCAAAAGTCCCTGGGAGTCCAGCGGGGGTCCGCAGGCGATCTCCTGGACGCGTGACGTCGGGAACCAGGAACCAAAATGGCGCCGGCGCTACCTTTGCCCTGTCACATGTTAAGGGCAAAGGGCCACCGGCACCATTTCTCTCAACGCAGCCGTGGCCAGAGAGCGGGAGATCGCTCCGGGAGCCCCCCCCCCCCACTGGACCCCAGGTAATTTAAAACATTTTGGGGGAGGGTTCGGGAGGGTGGGGGATTTGTTTTAAAGGTTCGGGGTGGGTTTTAGGGTTGTTTTGGTGTGCCAGTTTTCCCGCGCCCTATTTAACGATACAATACAAATGCCCCTGACGATAAATCGAGGGCATTTGTATTGTATCATGCACTCTAATGATTTTGGACGATTTTAAAATTATCTGACGATAATTATCTGACGATAATTTTAATCGTTCAAAAACGATTCACATCCCTAGTGGTAAATGCTGTTAGTGTATCTGGGTTTAAAAAAGATTTGGACAAGATCCTGGAAGAAAAGTCCATATACTTTTTAGAGATGTGAATCGTGTGCTCGATCATTTTAACGATCAGGTTCGGATGGTGGGAAAAAAAAATTGGATCATTAAAGATGTGAATTGGAATTGGTTCCAATTCCAATTCACATTGTTAATTGTTTAGTGAGGCCTGAGCAGATAAAACAACCCCCACCCCGACCCTTTACAAATGACCCCTTTGTTCTCCCACCCTCCCGAACCCCCCCCCCCCCCCAAAATGTTAAATTACCTAGTGATCCAGTGGGGGGAGGAGGGTCCCTGCGCGATCTCCCGCTCTCGGGCCATCGGCGCCATTTTGGCTACCACTGATAAAAATGGCGCCGATGGCCCGATAAAAAAAACCCCACCCGACCCTTTACAAATTACCCCTTTGCTTCTCCCACCCTCCTGACCCCCCCAAAAACCTTTTACATGTACCTGGTGGTCTAGCGGGGGGTCCGGGAGCCATCCCTAAAATCATACCCTCGGTGCCGGTGCCAGTGCTGGAGGTTTCAAAATGGCGCCGATCGCCTTTGCCCTCACTATGGGCCTGATTTTAAAAAGCATTTACTCGAGTAAAACAGGGTTTTACTCGAGTAAATGCACTTTACTTGAGTAAGTGGGCTTTTGAAAATTGCTATAATATATGCCATTGAATTGTCCATAGGATTTACTTGTGTAAGTGCACTTTACTCCAGTAAATGGTTTTTGAAAATTGCTACAATAGTAGTTACATTTACATGTGTAACTCCTTTTGAAAATTACCCCCTATGTCACAGGGAGCGACCGTCGCTCCCTGTGACATAGTGAGGGCAAAGGCGATCGGCGCCATACTGGCAGTTGATCGCCTTTGCCCTCACTTTGTCACAGGGAGCGACGGTCGCTCCCTGTGACAAGAGGGTGGGGGAGGGTAAGGAATTGGTTTTAAAGGGTCGGGGTGGGTTTAGGGGTTGTTTTGGTGTGCCGGTTTTCCCGCCCTCCCCCAAATAATTCTCGTGCCCTATTTAACGATACAATACAAATGCCCCTGACGATAAATCGGGGGCATTTGTATTGTATCGTGCACTCTAACGATTTAGAACGATTTTAAAATTATCTGACGATAATTTTAATCATTCAAAAATGATTCACATCCCTCATACTTATATTTAATTGTGTTTGGGGAATCCACAGCTTATCCCTGGGATAAGCAGCATGGAATCTATCTATCTTATTGAATCCTAATGTACCTGTTTCATAGGATGGCCATTGTTGAAAACAGGATACTGAGCTTGATGGACCCTTGGTCTGACCCAGTATGGCAAATCATATGTTTTATAAAGCTCAGAGGATTCCTCATATTGAAAATGAAGTACTTTCTCAACCAGTCTATCCCACTTCCTGTAACAGAAAGGAAAATTGTCACCATTTTATTTGAAGTCATTTCTCTATTTGATTTCAGAGAAAGAAGAGAAATTTTGTTCTGAAACACTTCAATGTTTAGAGAGAGAGGAAATATTTCTAAAAAGACTGAGATAATGGAAAGCCAGGTGGGATGTTGACTTTTGTATCTTATCAGTGTTTGTTAGGAGATACTATACAAATATCTGTTACAGAATATCAGTAGATGTAACAATGCTATAATGCAGAGTGCAGATACACAGTTTGTCATTTTCTGCACTTTTCAGCACATAGAAAAGATCCATGTTCACTGTGAGAGGAAGAACTATACAGTCAGCAGTGTTTCCTCTTTCAGCGTATGCTTGTGTTATTTAGTTTAATACAGCAGCAAACACATAGCACAACAGAACAGCAGTATGTGCTTTTTTTCATAATAAAAGTGGTTGTTTGCTTTCTTTGTGTGGGTATCTACAATATTAGGTAGATTGTAACACTAAATACCTCTCATCAGCATGGCAGGGTTTGCTTTGTTTCATAACAAAAGTGACTGCTACTGTTTGTATATCCACATTACTGGGTGAACTATAACAAAACCATTAGCCAATGCCACAAGTGATCTGTTTTTAATTCCATCAAGCTAGAAAAGTTCAGAAATGGCAACAATGGCAGAGGAAGAAAAGATAATTAGGGATGTGCAGAAGGAAAACATTAATTTTGTTACATGTTTCGTTTTGCAGGGATCCAAATTCATTTCATTAGTTTCATAGAGGAAAAAATCAATTTGTTTATTAGTTTCATTCATTTTTCATTTGTCATTAAAGTAAATGGGGGAAGTATTTGCAGCCTAATTTTGGCTGCAGAATAGGGGGTTTCTTATCAATTCTGATGAAACTTCTGGGGAGCAATCATCAGAACGAGAAAAGAGCTCCAAGGTACTTAGACTGTGGCAAAGTGGCACTTAGAGAAGATAAGGCCATCGTGGAAAGATTAAATGATTTCTTTGCTTCGGTGTTTACTGAAGAGGATGTTGGGGAGGTACTCGTAATGGAGAAGGTTTTCATGGGTAAAGATTCAGATGGACTGAATCAAATCACGGTGAACCTAGAAGATGTGGTAGGCCTGATTGACAAACTGAAGAGTAGTAAATCACCCAGACCAGATGGTATACACCCCAGAGTTTTGAAGGAACTAAAAATTGAAATTTCAGACCTATTAGTAAAAATTTGTAACTGATCATTAAAATCATCCATTGTACCTGAAGACTGGAGGATAGCAAATGTAACCCCAATATATAAAAAGGGCTCCAGGGGTGATCCGGGAAACTACAGACCGGTTAGCCTGACTTCAGTGCCAGGAAAAATAGTGGAAAGTGTTCTAAACATCAAAATCACAGAACATATAGAAAGACATGGTTTAATGGAACAAAGTCAGCATGGCTTTACCCAGGGCAAGTCTTGCCTCACAAATCTGCTTCACTTTTTTGAAGGCGTTAATAAACATGTGGATAAAGGTGAACCAGTAGATATAGTATACTTGGATTTTCAGAAGGCATTTGACAAAGTTCCTCATGAGAGGCTTCTAGGAAAAGTAAAACGTCATGGGATAGGTGGTGATGTCCTTTCATGGATTGCAAACTGGCTAAAAGACAGGAAGCAGAGAGTAGGATTAAATGGACAATTTTCTCAGTGGAAAGGAGTGGACAGTGGAGTGCCCCAGGGATCTGTATTGGGACCCTTACTTTTCAATATATTTATAAATGATCTGGAAAGAAATACGACGAGTGAGATAATCAAATTTGCAGATGACAGAAAATTGTTCAGAGTAGTTAAATCACAAGCAGATTGTGATAAATTGCAGGAAGACCTTGAGAGACTGGAAATTTGGGCATCCAAATGGCAGATGAAATTTAATGTGGACAAGTGCAAGGTGATGCATATAGGGATAAATAACCCATGCTATAATTACACAATGTTGGGTTCCATATTAGGTGCTACAACCCAAGAAAGAGATCTAGGAGTCATAGTGGATAACACATTGAAATCGTCAGTTCAGTGTGCTGCGGCAGTCAAAAAAGCAAACAGAATGTTGGGGATTATTAGAAAGGGAATGGTGAATAAAACGGAAAATGTCATAATGCCTCTGTATCGCTCCATGGTGAGACCGCACCTTGAATAATGTGTATAATTCTGGTCGCCGCATCTCAAAAAAGATATAATTGCGATGGAGAAGGTACAGAGAAGGGCTACCAAAATGATAAGGGGAATGGAACAACTTCCCTACGATGAAAGACTAAAGAGGTTAGGACTTTTCAGCTTGGAGAAGAGACGACTGAGGGGGGATATGATAGAGGTGTTTAAAATCATGAGAGGTCTAGAATGGGTAGATGTGAATCGGTTATTTACTCTTTCGGATAGTAGAAAGACTAGGGAGCACTCCATGAAGTTAGCATGGGGCACATTTAAAACTAATCGGAGAAAGTTCTTTTTTACTCAACGCACAATTAAACTCTGGAATTTGTTACCAGAGGATGTGGTTAGTGCAGTTAGTATAGCTGTGTTTAAAAAAGGATTGGATAAGTTCTTGGAGGAGAAGTCCATTACCTGCTATTAAGTTCACTTAGATAATAGCCACTGCCATTAGCAATGGTTACATGGAATAGACTTAGTTTTTGGGTACTTGCCAGGTTCTTATGGCCTGGATTGGCCACTGTTGGAAACAGGATGCTGGGCTTGATGGACCCTTGGTCTGACCCAGTATGGCATTTTCTTATGTTCTTATGGCATAAACCCTCAAAGGCAGCACAAGAGGCAAAGCGGCAAGATAAGTGGCATCAACATCCTTCAGCACAATGAAGGGGGAACATAGCAAGCAGAAAGAGTGTCAGAAAAAACCACAAGGTGCCGATAAAGGGACAAAACAGCAGAAAGACTAGCACCAACACACTGAGGAACCATGATAGTGGTAAGAACACTACAAGGAGTAGAGTGAGTCGTCTGGTGTATGGCAGCAATGCAGAGTGGCAGAAAGTTGATAAGGGCAAGACAGGCTGGCAGAGCTGAGGTAGTCAGGTCGCTGTGGTGTTGATAGGAGAAAGACAAGGAGGCAAGACAAGATGAGGCTCAGCCCACGGATGGTGTTAGGCCGGTAGTAGTAGTGGCCCCCGGCATGCCGGGACCAGGTCTTCTCGGAGTCAGGTTGTTTGTGAATGCAACCAAAAGTGGGTGGTAAATTAACTCCATCTATGGCTAAATACCTGTATGAAACTGATAGTCAACAAGTAGTTCAATATAAAAAGTGCAGTAAAAAATGCCTGGCTGCCTTTCAGGCATAGCAGCAAAAACAAACAAATATCTTTTTCAATGGAAAATTCTATCAAAGTAGCAAGCAATAGCAATTGAATAAAGATTTGAGACACTCAGAAAGAGGTCAAAAGCAATGAGCTTCTCAGAGAACAGCCAAGAAGAAAGTGTGTGGCATCCGTGTGCTTAAGGTAGATAAAGTACAGCAGGAACAACATCACAGAGTAGGGATGTGAATCGTGTGATCGATCGTGTTAAGGATCGATTTTGGCTGGGGGGGGGGGGGCGGGAATCTGATCGTCTTTGTTTTTTAGGTTAAAAATTTGTTTTATCAAGGAGGGCGGGAAAACCGGCACACCAAAACAACCCTAAAACCCACCCCGAACCTTTAAAACAAATCCCCCCCTCCCGACCCCCCCCAAATGTTTTAAATTACCTGGGGTCCAGTGGGGGGGGTCCCAGCGCGATCTCCCGCTCTCTGGCCACGGCTGTGTTAATAGAAATGGCGCCGGTGGCCCTTTGCCCTTATCATATGACAGGGCAAAGGTAGCGCCGGCACAATTTTGGTTCCTGTGACCCGACGTCACGAGTGCAGGAGATCGCTCCCGGACCCCCGCTGGACCCCCAGGGACATTTGGCCAGCTTGGGAGGGCTCCTGACCCCCACAAGACTTGCCAAAAGTGCAGCGGGGGTCCGGGAGCGACCTTCTGCACTCGGGCCGTATTGCCAATATTCAAAATGACGCTGGCGCTACCTTTGCCCTCACTATGTCGACATAGTGAGGGCAAAGGTAGCGCTGGTACCATTTGTATTCCACGCATTAAGAAAGATGGAAAGAAGGCCAAACAATTGCCGGCATGGTTAAAAGGTGAGGTGAAAGAAGCTATTTTATCCGAAAGAACTTCTTTCAGAAACTGGAAAAAGGATCCATCTGATGAAAAAAGGAAAAATAAAATGCATTGGCAAGTTAAATGAAAAACATTGATAAGACTGGCTAAGAGAACATTTGAAAAGAAGTTGACCATAGAGGCAAAAATTCATAATAAAAACTTTTAAAAATATATCTGAAGCAGGAAGACTGCAAGGAAGGGAGCTGCTTGGCCCATTAGATGATCCAGATGTTAAAGGGGTACTTAGGGAAGATAAGGCCATTGGTGAAAGACTAAATTAATTCTTTGCTTCAGTGTTCACTAATGAGGATGTTGGGGAGATACCCATTCTGGAGACGGCTTTCAAGGCTGATGATTCAGATGAACTGAATAAAATCATGATAAAACTAGAAGATGTAGTAGGCCAGATTAACAAACTGAAAAGTAGCAAATCACTTGGACAGGATGGTATATACCACAGGGTTCTTAAGGAAGTCAGAAAAGAAATTTCAGACCTGTTACTAGTAATTTGTAACCCCTGAATTTGATGGATCTTTTTCTTTGCACCAAGGGGCACATAGAAAGCAAAGTGGAGATGGTCCCTTTCTATATGACTCCTTTCAGTCTCTATATAACAACTCCTCCCTATTGGATAGCTTTAATCTGAGTCCAAGAGTTCCAGTATATAGGTACAGACAACAGTAGCTCTTATACCCTGCTTATTTGCAGTTAAACTCTGTTTCCATCCTTTACTTCCCAGAATCAATACTTATACAGTTTCAACATCCATTAAAAACACAGGAGAATAATTTTGTTTTATACTTTATTTATATTCTGCTTCTCAGCACTTCAAAGTGGGTTACATTCATGTACTGTAGTTATTTCTCTGTCCCCAGAGGGCTCACAGTCTGTTTGTACATTTTACATTAAATTACTGAGCTAAGCAAACTAAATGAATGAACTGAACCAATATTTTATTTCTCTGTACATTCCTACTACCATTTACTCCATCAAGAACAGAGGTAGGGGAAAGGTGATTTGGCAAAAAACAAATGGCAGAGAAATGAAACATGACCTGGTGATAATTCAGACCATGGGTTAGCTTGGCTGCAGGCAACATCTCCAGAAATCTACATAGCTGATGCTTTCAGGTTGGTGGTAGCTGATTAATGTCCAGCAAAGCCAAAGCTACCTAGAAGACTCTATGCTCAGCAATGGCCTCATTAGTTTTGGTAGCTGTCTGGATTATTGTAAAGTTTGTTTTTAAGATATAGTAAAAAGAGGAATGTGGATATTGAATTAACATGGGATCTTATATGGGCATCTATCCTGAAATATAAAGAACCAATGAAAAAGTAAATAAAAACTAATTTGATAAAGACTGATATCTTGCAACTAGTTAAACTGTATTAGATGGCAGCTGGGAAATATCCTTGCAGAGTAGACAGGACTAATTGGGTCATGTTAGTCTTATTTACTATATGTCTGCTAGTGATATGTGACTGTGCTTACTCTATCATTGCCAATGTGATATGGCAGTATTTTGCATATCACTAGTTACAAATATACTTCATTAAAGAATAGTTTAGCACTGGTTGTAAGATCAGTTTTCTCACCTATTAATACATGTGCTTCTTTATCCCCTTGTGTCTCCACTTATCCAACTATAATTGGGTAATAAAAATTATCTTCCTTCTCTCATTAGTTTAGAAGCTTATATGGCACACTGATACTGTAAATATACAACTAGACTGGCTATCTCCAAAATGACCATGTGCCTATATCTGAAAGCAGTATTAAAATATGAGGTCTTATTTGAAAATGTGAATAATGAAATTAATTACTTCTAAAATCCAAATATGCAAGGCCATATTTTACCAGTTAGAAGTTACCGGTAATTCAACTTAAGGTTGGGTCTTCCTTATTGTTTGTACCTCTGCTTAATGATAATGAATATATGTTTTATTGACTTACTGACCTCATATAATGTAATAATGTTAATAATATCTCCTTGGAGAACATTTTTATACCATTTTATCTTTTAAGGCTCCAGCCTCTGTGTGTAGTGCCAGGTGTCCACCTGGGCACAGAACTGCGGCTCGCAAAGGTCACCCCATTTGCTGTTTTGACTGCATTCCATGTTCTGAAGGAGAGATTCTCAGTTCTTCTGGTATGCACACCTTGTAAACCTGTCTTGTTTGATCAGATATTTTAACTACAATCTCAATCGTGGTTATATTTACATCATAATTACATGATGATTAATTAAATTGGACCAGAGAATTAGCAAATAAATGATTTGTTTGTATGCAGGCCAGTTTTCAGTTAAGGCAGTGCTTAATCTATATGGCCAATTTTTAGCTGCCTAGGTTTAAAGGAATTTTCAGGTGCACCTGGCACCTAGATTTTTGGAAAAAGATTCCTTAAATCTAGGTAGCCAAAATGTGGCTACTAGATTTGGACTGTTCAACCTTGGCTGAAAATGACTGTCTACTTCAACCCTTCCAATCTCACCTGTGATGCCTTCTGACCTTTTGCGTAATTTTGAAAGTTAAGCCAGGGGTCTGTAGGACAGCTTCCATCCCCAGGGACACCCTGTTCCTCCAGGCCACTTTGAATGCCTTCAGGGGCTTCAGGAGGATGGCATGAGGGAAGAATGGCTGACGCTTGCCATTTAACAATGGAAAGATAACACATTTTTCCTTTGCTTCCACTTATCTCTCCTTGTAGGTGGCTGCACAATCACACACGTACACACACATGCATGCAGGCTAGTTTGCATTGCTCCCAATAGCAAACATTGTTCCATTGCAAGCATGTGCATCTTCTTATTCAAGTGAATCGCCCCTTGCCCTAATGATATCTATGATAGGTTTTCTGTATTCCTCTAGAAATCCAATAAGCTATGCCATAGTGTTGTGGTCCGATCGCTTCCCTCGCGATCGGATCCGTGCCCACTTACCCCCACTCCGGTCCGCGGTCGGAATCACCGCGCTTCAGGCCTACTAGGCTGCATGGCTGCGGTGTCTCCACGAGGGAGACACCACCGAGGCCCAACGCTGCTACGCGAGGGCAGAGCATTTAAAGGTCCAGCACCCGGAAGTGCTGGACCGCCCCCTGGATGACGTCAGACGCCGGCACAGTACTTAAGCCGGCGTCTGACTCCCAAACAACACCTTGCAACGAGGTTCCTCTTTGGAGTGTCTAGTTGCCTTCTGTTCCTGCTGACCTCGCTGTTCCTGCTGACCTCGCTGTTCCTGCCTTGACCTCGGGTCCTCCCGGTACTCCTGCCCCGGCTTCAGCTCCGGCTGTTCCTCGCTTCAGTGACTTCCTGGTTCTTGTCTTCAGCTCACTTCCGACCCGCCTTGCCTGCCACCTGCCTTGACCCTCGGATTTCCTTCTCATCTCATCTCTCGTTGTCTCCTAAGTCCCAGCGGTCCAGGTCCCTATGGGCTCCTCCTGGGGGGATCTAGGACTTCCAGGGTGAAACCTTCGCTGCTTCCTCCCATCTGCCGTGATCTCCTAAGTCCCAGTGGTCCAGATCCCTATGGGCTCCTCCTTGGGGGATCTAGGACTTCCAGGGTGAAGTGGTCTTTGGTGCTTCAGCTTGGTTCTGCCTCCCCCAGTTCCATCAGGCCGGCCTAAGGGTCCACCCCAACTCGCTATCGCAACACATAGTTTCTCATCATAGGCATCTCTGCTTATCTTTCCCCAAATCATTGAGAAAATCATCACAGTTTTTCAGTAAATTACTATATAATATCTCCATACTGTTAACATGCCTTGACTGGTCACCCACTCAATCTGGAATACAAAGGCAATGCAGCAATCTGCATTTAAGTTTGCTATGTGCCTTTCACTTATTGAGTTTTCCTTTCTCTTTTTTTGCTGATTAGGAAAACAAATGCATTTACTTTAATAATGGTCTTAATCCCAAAGTGCAATAGCTGCACACTAATCTAGACCTGCAGCACTTAACGTTAGCCCTCACTGTAGGCTTGCTGGAAATGAAAATTACCCTTTCATCTTCATCTTTAATATTTTTATGAACCTTGGAGGAATTTTGTGATTTTCTTCCTCAAGGACTATCCTAACTGAATCAGTCAGATAACATCCAGGGGAAAGTATTCAGAAGTAGGGATGTGAATCGTTTTCCATATCGTCTTAACGATAGAAATCGTGTGGCAGGGCAAGAAAATCGTCTTAGGCACGATTTTTTAGTTAAAAAATCGTTAAAAATCGTTTTTTCCGATTAGTGCGCACTAACTCGAGTTAGTGCGCACTAACGGGAGTTAGAGCGCACTAACTGGGAGTTAGTGCGCACTAACTGAAAATGATACAATTTGACACTTTTCAGGTCAGTTAAGGTCAGTTTAGGAATGAATATGTATTCCTATTGGCTGCCCTCTTATTTATTCATGTTACCAAGCTTCCTACTGACAGTATATGGGGGATGGGAAATGGAAACAGTTGGTAGCTTGACAAAACAAGTAATGTGATCAGTCAATGTGACTAGAACTTGTGCCCTAACCCTGTTACCAGGGGTATTGTGATCTTCCTGCACAAAGTGCCCTATCCCTATTAATACCAGGAGTGTTGTGATCTTCCTGCACACAGTGCCCTATCCCTAATACCAGGGGTGTTGTGATCTTCCTGCACACAGTGCCCTATTCCTGATACTGGGGGTGTTGTGATCTTCCTGCACACAGTGCCCTATTCCTGATACCGGGGGTGTTGTGATCTTCTTGCACACATCCCGGTATCAGGGATAGGGCACTGCATGCAGGAAGATCACAACACTCCTGGTATTAATAGGGATAGGGCACTGCATGCAGGAAGATCACAACACTCCTGGTATTAATAGGGATAGGGCACTGCATGCAGGAAGATCACAACACCCCTGGTATCAGGGATAGGGCACTGTGTGCAGGAAGATCACAATACCCCGGAGGAGTGAGGGTCAGGCAGCTCCCCCCTGTCTGTGAAGCCAGCCTCTCACTAGTAATGCAGGGAGGGAGCTGTCTCAGACTTCACCATCCTCCCCCCCCCCTCACCCACACACCATTCACTAGCTGGGACATGGGGGAAGTCAGGAGTGAGGGTCAGGCAGCTCCCCCCTGTCTGTGAAGCCAGCCTCTCACTAGTAATGCAGGGAGGGAGCTGTCTCAGACTTCACCATCCTCCCCCCCCCCCTCACCCACACACCATTCACTAGCTGGGACATGGGGGAAGTCAGGAGTGAGGGTCAGGCAGCTCCCCCCTGTCTGTGAAGCCAGCCTCTCACTAGTAATGCAGGGAGGGAGCTGTCTCAGACTTCACCATCCTCCCCCCCCCCCCCTCACCCACACACCATTCACTAGCTGGGACATGGGGGAAGTCAGGAGTGAGGGTCAGGCAGCTCCCCCCTGTCTGTGAAGCCAGCCTCTCACTAGTAATGCAGGGAGGGAGCTGTCTCAGACTTTACCATCCTCCCCCCCCCCCTCACCCACACACCATTCACTAGCTGGGACATGGGGGAAGTCAGGAGTGAGGGTCAGGCAGCTCCCCCCTGTCTGTGAAGCCAGCCTCTCACTAGTAATGCAGGGAGGGAGCTGTCTCAGACTGGTATCAGGGTTAGGGCACTGTGTGCAGGAAGATCACAACACTCCTGGTATTAATAGGGATAGGGCACTGTAAGAGATGACTGTAGTAGATTGAATAAAGATGTATTTATTTATTTAAAAACTTTTATATACCGGTATTAGTATGCATACATCATACCGGTTTACAATGTAACTTTAAAGGTAGAAATTACAATGAACAGGGAGGGCGAACAAGGAGGAGTATACAAAGAGCAGGAGGTGGAGGAATTAAAGCAATAAATAAAAACTGCAACGGACTATTTACAGGAATATACAAGGCATAGGCAAGATACTTGCAGAAATAAAGAATAAAGATCTGATGTTTCTGCTCTCCTCACACCAAACAAAAACAACACACAAGCAGAGAAGCCCTTCTTACAAAGCTGAGCTAGTGAGTTAAGTAGGAGGAAAAGTAAACATACTTGTGCCAGTGTGGCTACTTAAAAAATACACTTACCAAGAATCAATTACATATATTTGAACTGTGTACAGTTCCAGCCAGGACCACCTTTCTAAAATGCACAGTGATTGGCAAATTCAACATGCACTAGCATTTCAGGTGCCTGCTAACAAAAATAATAAACAAACAAGTTCTAGTCACGTGAGTGCTGATCATTACATTACTTTTTTTGTCAAGCTTCCAACTGTTTCCATTTCACATCCCCCCAACCATTACCTCAGTATTAGCCTTGGTAACATCAATAGATAAGAGCACAGCCAGCCAATAGGAATACATACATACATATTCATTCCTAAGTGACCTTTACTGACCTGGGAAGTGTGAACACTTTGTTTCATTTTCTGTTGGTGTTCGTTAGTTTCCAGTTCCATTTCCCATCCCCCCAACCATCACCTCAGTGGTAACCTTGGTAACATCAATAGATAAGAGGGCAGCCAGCCAATAGGAACACATATTCATTCCTAACTGACCTTCAGTGACCTGGAAAGTGTTTATTTGTATCATTTTCAGTTAGTGCGCACTAAATCGAGTTAGTGCGCACTAACGGGGAGTTAGTGCGCACTAACACGATTTAACGATTTTTAACGATAAATCGTTAGAATTTCTATTGTATCGTGTTCTATAACGATTTAAGACGATATAAACATTATCGGACGATAATTTTAATCGTTGAAAAACGATTCACATCCCTATTCAGAAGCATTTAGCTGGATAACTGAGAAGCTATTTGTCTAACTGAAGATTTTGGCATTTATTCAGCTAAATTCTAGCTGGATAATAAGTTATCTGTCTAGAATTTAACCAGATAAGTTAGGGCTTTCCTGTGGGTGTAACTAGGATGCACTGAGTTAGCTACGTAAGTTATCTGGCTAACGGGTCTCATTTTCTAAAGTATCGCAGACCTGCAGTACTTTAGAAAAATGCGGTAATGAGGGGCGAGGGGCCGAAACGGGGTGGAGGGGGAGGGGGAAGGTCCTGTGCTAGCCGGCAGTGATCGCACCTCCGCGGTGCGATCGCTGCCGGCATCGCTCCCAATAACTACACCTCTTCCGGGGCCGACTCCGCCCCGATGTAGGTAGCTCAGGCGTGCAATAGTCTTGGAAAGTAAGGTCCTAAGTCTGGTATTCAGAGTTAGCTGAATAACTTATCTGGGTAACTCTCACCAGATCATAGACATCTCATCTCTTTGTTTTACTGATGTAAGAAAATATGATTAATCAAATAAGAAACATAAACGTCTCCTAAAGTTAGTAGGATAAACTTCTCTGGCTAACTTTAAGATAGCTGGATACATTCAGCAGCGCAGCCAGTTGAACAGATAACTTTATCCGGCTAACAAACTAAGCTGCACAGCACCTGAATATGGACTGAACTAGGAAAAAGCCTATCCTATTTGCCTTACTGCCCTGATCCTCACACCCCCCCCCCCCCCCAAGCTGGCTGAAAAAGAAAAAGGTGATGTGAAATACAGCACTCTAATCCATTCCCCCTCCACTCAAGACGCCTGAAAGATGTGGCCAAAGACAGCCAAAAAAGAAGAAAGCAGTTTCAGATTATGAGACCTAAATTGCTACCAATGGGAGCGTCATTCATGTTGAAGTTTCCATGCAAATCTAATATCAGGTACCGTGATGCTAAATATATATTTTTTTTATCCATCTCAACTTACTAAATGTATTTCTGATAGAATTTCTTCAGTCAATGTAGATGACAGGCCTATTACACCACCTCATTAAGCTGAGAAGTTCTCTATAAATGAATGTTACAATTCTATATGCTGGTGCTTGCTTGAAAAGTTTTGTTTCTTTGAACCAGATAGCCTTCTAGGTGTTTAGGATTCCCTCATTTGAGGACTTTGATTACATCGACAGTATATATTTAAACATTGATGTATATTATAAGATATGCTGAGTTTTCTATTTCCTTGTTATAATTGGTGATGTTAAATTTCCATTTCTTTCAAGCTTGTATACTTGATTATATTAATGTAAAATTGCAATAAATAAAAAATTTAAAAAAAAAGAGGCTAGCCCATTCTTCTTGCAAAAATTGCCTTCTTAGCCCTTCCTGGCCATTTTCTGTATCCATTCAAGGATATACACTTGTGTGGGGGGAGCATACCTTTTGGGGCCTATGTCTCCGGCATCTTGATTCTCTGGGACCGCTGCATGGTGATGGAGCTGAGGACTCCAAAGGCTACTCTGGTGCAGTATGTGTGTCAGCACATTTGTCATGTTGCTGATGACAGCAACAAGAAAGTTCATATTTTGCGAGCTGGCAGATGTAATTTGTTGCAGTATCCTGTTCTGTCAGTCCACTGACCTTCGGAGGACCTGTATTTTTCCTCGCAAGTGTCTCAGTTCACCTGCATCCATTTTTGCTGCTGGTGCTGGTGCCGGTTCTGATGGCAGTGTCAGTGCTGCTAGCGGTGTCAATACCGGTGGAGCTGGCGGTGCTACTGCTGATGATACTGGTGGTGTGTGAGGGACCAAGATGGGCATAGGTGGCTTCTGCCCTCCACCTGGCCTGGCGATGGTGACTCCACATGCTGGCATGGTGTGCACTCCAGAAGGTTGCCAGTCAAGATTGCCTTCCTCCATGAAGATGGCCAGATTAAGGGAGACCTGAAGTGGGCTTGTTGAGACTAGGTAGTGTAACAACAACAATGGCTGTGATTCCTGTGGTTGCTGCTCCTCCCCTCCTCCTCTTTGCTGCACTGCATCTTGGCATCCATCAGTAAAGGCCTCTGTACTACGCTAGTGGGAAGCTGCTCACAGGGGCATCCCAGATGGGTCCTGGCCATTCCTGGCTGGGACCGACACTTAGCCACTTGAGAGCTGTGGAAACAAAAGAGAAGAAAGAAAAAAAAGACATAAATACATATGTCGGCAAGTTTTTTGTTTTTTTTTTATTCAGCATGAGAGGTGTACTTTTCATCTTGGCATAGTGAGCATCGTATGCCAAATTTTGTGTCCTATCATTGCATCCTGCCCATTTAAGAGTGAGGTAAGCTTGCCAGCTGCAGCTCATGTTGTGTCCAGCTCCTCAGTCATGGCCTTGAACACATCCAGCCTCAGCATTTCCATCAGTTGCTCCTCCATCTGTGTAAGCTGGACTGGTCAGGGTGATCTTCCTTCCATCTGGCATTGGTGTTTGGCTCTCACTGCTACCTTGGCCTTCAGAAAGGCCTTAATGTCCCTGTATTGGTGGGTAACCTATTTGGCACTTCTTGGGATTCCACTTCGGCTGGTGATGGATTAGGCAATATTGCTCCATATCTGCCCCTTTGTGCCCAGTTGCCAAACAGCGTGACCCCTGAAGGACCCCTACAATGACCAAGTCGTTCTCCTGTGTGCTGACATTTATGGCCCTTAGATGATGGTATGGTGCTCACTTGCTGCCTGAAGGGGGTGCCATTTCTTCTCCTGAAGAGGTGTCCTCCTCACTCTCCATCTTGCTCCCTTCTCCCCTCCTGACCCTGCCCTTCCAACTCCCCCTCTTCCCTCTCTAGCATGCCCTACTCCGCCCCTGAACTTGTCTGGCTAGCCCCTTCCTCCTCCCACTCCATCCTATCCCTTCCATGATGCCTCTCTCTACTCCTGCACCTGTGCCTATTCCTATTACTTCCTCTGCAACTCCTGCCCCCATCATCCTTCCTCCTCTCTATCCCCTCCTCACCTCTTGCCTTTCCTCTCCTTTCTTCCCACACTCCATCCTCTGCACAACCTCCAAGGTAGTTATTTTTCTGCATAAGCAGAGCCTGAATCTCTGAAACTGTTAGGGATCTGTTGCTGGAGTTAGCAATCTGTTATGGGTCTGCTGCTGGACACTCCTGTAAAGGGAGGCGTCAGCAATCTGTTATGGAATTGGCTGCTAGAGTTAGCAATCTGATAGGATCCTGTGGCTGGATACTCCCACAAGGGGAGGAGCCAGCAATCTGTTGTAATACTGCTAGCGGTTAGCAATCTGTTGCAGGATCTGTGATGTGGATGGGAGGAGCAAGCAGATGCAAATAGCAGTCAGAGTTCTACCCACATGGGAGGAATAGCAATCTGTAGAGAACTACCTCCTATGGGTCTGCTAAGGAATGGCAATGTTAATGTAGACTGCAGAGTTGACAATCTGTACCAGCGGAGTACTGGAGATGGTGTTCTTCTGTACAGAAAGTAAATAGGTGAATCCTTGGGCCGATGGCAGATGACAGCGCCCCCAGGAGGAAGTCCCGAGAGGGACCACCGGCTAGGCTGGAGTATGGAGACAGACACAGATAGTACTTTATTAGATAAGCAGTATAACCACCAGAGGTGGCAGTAGTGAGCTGGTAGGCCCGGCAGGGCTGAAGTCCCTCAGATACTGGAACTGCAAAGAGACTATAGAGAGTGAATAGACAGGATATCCAGATATACATAGCCAGTACTATAAGATAACTCACACAAGGGCTTGAGATAGCTCAGTAGCTGGAAAGGATTAGGCCCTTGAGGTGCAAGTACCTGGTTCCAGAGAAGCTGTGAGAGAGAGATGGTCACTCACAATAATCTGTATCTGGAGTAGCTTCTAGTCAATAGAGAATCTTCAGAGTGTTCAGGAACATAGGCCCTCGAGGAGTGAGTGTCGGTTCCTATATACCATCTGAAAATAGTAACTCACAATGTCTGTACCTGCGATGGCTTCTGGGCAAGGAGAATCTTCAGAGCATTCAGGAACATAGGCCCTCAAGGAGCAAGTACCAGTTCCTATCTGAGTCTGAAACAATAACTCACAATGTCTGTCTCTTGCAATCGTTTCCAGGCAATGGAGAGTCTTCAGAGAGTTTAGGAACATGGGCCCTCAAGGAGCGAGTACCAGTTCCTTTCTGTTATCTGAAATAGAGAAAGAGAATGAGGCCCCTGAGGAGTGGTTACCCTTGGTAGGTCCAGAGAGGCAATGTTGTAAGAGTGAAGTGGGTCCGGAGAAATTCCGCAAACAATCCTTTGTGTTCAAGATGGTTTTTGGATAGCCGGAGCTAGTCCAATTGGAGTCCTTGCTAACTCGAGTTGTTAGCAAAAGTAAAGACCTTTTATGTTGGAAGCAGATGATGTCAATACAGGGGGACGCCCCTGAGGTTCGCGCCCTTGCTGGTACATACTTCGGAGCGCGCATGCCCGCGCCCTACGTCATCAGGAACATGGCGGATCTGCAGCGTCGAGCCGGCCTGGGGACACCAGGGAGAAGTGGCATGGAGATGCCGCGGCATCAAGCTGTCCATCAGGCACGGAGGGAGTCACCACATAGGTAGGGAGGGTGGAGCGAGGGCGAAAGCAGGCACGAACGCAACAGAAACTTGATAGCTGGTGACCTGTCCCTCAAATATGGGCTGCAGGATAAACAATACTGTACTAGAGGAGGTTCAATTTATCCTGGTCTTGACTACTGAAATATGTCTCTCCAGGACATTACAGACAAACTGTCATAGTTAGTCAAACATCCTGCCCTTCTGACCCCCACACACACTCCAATGTCTTAGCACCAAACTTTCTAATAATCAAAAATAAACAAAATTAGCGAGACTGTTCCTTAAACATTTGTCTGCCTAATCAGATGACCCTGCTGAATGGTATACGGTCTCTATCAATTTGCTGGCATCAACCCAGTTGATTTCTAGAGAGTTATAGCCTGCTGGTTCCAAACTGGCTTCCCTGTGGCCTATGGTGTTCCTTTTTCTGTCCCTGATTGTCTTGATGAATGAAGCCTAGTAGAATACAAGCATCTATCATGCAATTTATTCTAGTTTATGCTTTGGTGGCATTTCTCTTTTCACCCTTGGACCATAAAGAATTGTGTTTGCTTTTGTAGCATCTATTTAGCTACCCTTGAATATATTAATTCCTATTTTATGAAAGCAGGTGTTTCCTGAAAATAATATAAGGATTATAGACAGTGTGGAAGAGAGTTTGTCTTTCATAAGCATCTCCTTTATATACACCAACCTTTTAACTTCTTTAAACTTTATTAAAAGCATAACTGTGCAAGATGTGATATTACTATTACTACTACTACTACTACTATCACTTCTATAGTGCCATTCAACATGTGCGGAAGTGTAAAAAAACACATGAGACAGTCCTAGCTCTGTCGAGCTTACAAACTAATCAAGACAAACAGAGCAAAATAGACTTTGGGGAGATTAGTTTATGAAGAAATGGTTAAAATCAGTAAGGATGCCAGCAGAATAATCAGGGATTAAGACTTAAAAGCAGCCTCTAAAAGATAGGTTTTTAGATAGGGTTGGAATAATTTATTTATTTATTTTATTTATTTTAGATTTTTTTATATACCGAAGTATAGCTTCTGCCTTCACTCCGGTTTACAAGATAACAACATAATACATACATATAACTTAGAACCTTATTTAACAATCAAAACGTAGAACCTTATTTAACATATTAATTTAAAATGTATATGAATAAGATAATCCTTAAAAGAGCTAGTAAATCAATTCTTGTAATAGTATATAAACCCAAAATAACAACGTAAGTGTTAAACAGGAGAAATGATTTATCGGTGATAAGGATCTGAAAAGGAGATCGGATTATGTCGGGGGATGCAGGTAATAATAATGTAAGTAATAATAATGTAAGTGAAGAGGCATGATGCAACTCTGGAAGTTTATTCAAGCATACAGTGCAGCAAGGTAGAAAGCATGGACAAGGACAGAGATGAAAATAACTTGCACAATGAGCAGAGTTCACAAAGAGAAATGCAGAGAGAGATAAGAGGAGAGATGTAGTGAGGAATTGTAGGGTGAAGGTTGTTGTAGTGAGGAAGAAATGGATAAAGAAATAATATAGTGACTTGAGAAGAGGGGTTTACTGAGTAGAGTGGCATTGGCTAAAGATAGGTTGCACAGATGAATTTTGGATAAATTTCAGTGGAGAGAGATGGCTCACTGGGAAGCAGGTTTAGAGTAGCCTTAAACTGGAGGTGATGAAAGAGTAGATAAGGGTTCTGGTAGTGTGTTCAGAAAAGAAGGGGTATTAAATATACCCATCTCTTCATTAATGTTGTGAAATATTAATAAAATATATTTTATTTCTTGACAGAAAGCAACCAGTGTATTAAATGCCCAGATGATCAGTGGCCAAATAGCATGAGAGATCAGTGCATACCCAAAGTCATCCAATATCTCTCCTATGACGAGTTCCTGGGAGGAAGTCTGGCAGCCATTTCCATTGTCTGTTCTACACTCACAGCATGTATATTTGGACTTTTTCTTAAGAACCGCAACACTCCCATTGTGAAAGCCAACAACCGGGAGCTCAGCTACCTCCTCCTTATCTTTCTCATGCTCTGCTTCCTCTGCTCCTTAATATTCATTGGCCGCCCTTTAAAGGTCACATGCATGCTCCGACAGGTTGTCTTTGGGATCATCTTTTCCATCTGCCTGTCATCCATATTAGCCAAAACCATCACAGTGGTTATAGCTTTCAATGCCACGAAGCCCAACAGCAAGATCAAGATGCTAGTGGATTTCAAGCTACCAGTTTATATTGTTCCTGCTTGTTCATTGGTACAGATCATGCTCTGCATTTCATGGATAGCAAATTATTCTCCATTCCCAGAATTCAACATGGCAGCTGAGACTGGGAAAATAGTCATTGAATGCAATGAGGGATCAACTGTATTTTTCTCCTGTGTTCTGGGATACATGGGTTTCTTAGCCTGTGTAAGTCTCTTAGTTGCCTTCCTAGCCAGGAATCTCCCCGATTCATTTAATGAAGCCAAGTTCATCACCTTCAGCATGCTGGTTTTTGCCAGTGTCTGGGTAACTTTTATCCCTGCATACCTAAGCACCAGAGGGAAGTATATGGTGGCTGTGGAGGTTTTTGCCATTCTGTCTTCCAGTTCAGGTCTCCTGGTTTGTATATTTTTCCCCAAATGTTATATCATCTTAATGAAGCCAGAGATGAACACTAGAACATATATAATTGGAAAAAACAAGAAAATGTTAAACTGACAAACATTTCTTTGGTGTACATACATGCATATAAATATCTTTCTTCAGCCTCTGTAGTGAGCGCTGGCTTATGTATTATGAACAAGCCCACATATTTTCTTACATCAATAAATGTGTTAAGTTAATATAAGAATACAAGTATTTGAAGGAATCCTATAATACTCAGCTCAGGAATTGTTTAATGCCCACTCAACAAGTTTAAACAAGTAGCACCAACACAATTAATGTGGATGATTTCATTTTAAAGCAATCTTTAGTAAAAGAAATAAGACCCTGAAGTAGATTGCTCTCAGGTATAGCTCTCATTACTTCACTGAACAGCTTTAGAAATAAAGTGTTATAAGGATGCATGAGCAAAATTGTTCAGTAACTAGTAATATATGAGAATAACATGAAGGAATCACAGAGATATATGTCAAACAAGATTAAAAGAACAGAAGCATGAATTCTGAGAAGAAAATATAAAAAAGGACCTTCCCATATTTAAAGGATTATACTCTATCTAAAATGTGTATAGAAGAAATGCAATATATTGCACTGAGACAAAAATCAAAATTCTTGTAACCTTACTGATTCTGAATAAAAAATCATTTTATTCTGACTTCGGAAGCTTTTATTAAACACGAAGCTACACTTTTCTCTGTACTAATCTTTGTCTTATTCCTTTATTAAATAACAATAATAAATGCTAATTAAATGCTAGTACTTGAGTCTAATATAAATATTAAACTTACAAGATTTTCAATCCCAAAATGTTTCTCAGATGACTATTTTTTTTCCAATTTTATTTTTATTGCATTTTTAATTATTACACACAATAAACTTGTGAATGGAAACAGGTGGTATAAACAGAAAACAATTCTATTGCAAAAAATCTACTCCACTACACTTACAGGCAATAATTATATTTTATACCACTGTATTATAATTAATTGGAGATGGGTGGATACAGAAATTCTAAGAGCGAAATAATAAGACATTAGGCAAAAAGAAAAAATAAAGAGACCAACTGACATAGCCTAATAGTTGCCAATCTGCACTGGTTATGTCACATGGGGTATGAGTCGAGAAAGAATCGTAGCTGTGATGGTTCAAAAAATACATACATGGAATTATGAAATTTAACAACGCATTTACAAGGATAATGAAGAGGTTTTTTTTTAATTTTTAATTTTGCATTTTCAGAAATATTACAATATCATTTGACAAAAGAATAGAGAATTTGTACACCTTATTTTCTAAGGTAAAATATCCAACAAACATAAAGGAATGGTTTACATATTCTAACACAAAATCTCTCAATGTGTTTGGAAATTCCGGAACCAAGATTTTACAGGAAATATGGAGCTCAAATATTTTTTTCAATCAATATAAGTCATTAACCTTTCTATAAGAGGAGTCATCACTTATCCCTTTTACACATTTCCCATCTAGAAAGCCCCTAAGTTGTTCCAACTCTAGAAATATATAGGTTTCTTCTTGATATTCCAATAAACATGTTGTGAACCTGCCCACAAGGAGTGCGGGCAGGCTCCCTACCTTCGCAGCCAGTCGGGCCACTGACGCCTTCCTGCCTGACTCAGCATGAACGCCGCAATCTTCTTCGGCCTGCGCAGCAGGGCTGTGCTCAGCTGGGAGCCATCTCTCACGGCAGGAGCCGCAGCTGCTACGGTTGGGGTCCTCGAGCGGCAGAGAGGCCGTCTCTGCCACTGCCTGTGCCCCTTTGCCTATCTTCGCAGCCGGGTGCCACTCCTGCATCCTGCCTCTCTCCCTCCAGCTTCGCAGCAGGGCTGCAGCTCTGATGCTGCTGCTGCTGCTGCCCGGGTCCTTAGCTGGCAGCCAGCCTGAAGTCCTCTCTTCTTTCTTCGCGGTGCGAGCCACTCCTGCTTGCTTCTTTGGGCCTTCCATGTGGCAGGGACGCCACCAATGACTCTGATTTTTCTTCCAGCTTCCTAGGGCACAGGTGTGCGCCTCTCTCCTGCTCTTCAAGGGCCAGCCAGGTATGGCCCCCCTGCTGGCTCCTCCCTGGGCATTTGTCCTCTTCAGCTCTACAAAAGGGCCCAGCGTTCATTCCAGCGTTGCCTTCGCAAGGAGTTAGACGCTCCTGGGATCTTCCTGTCCTTTGCTCCAGGAGTCGTCCCTGTTCCAGCTCTTCTTCAAAATCCTGTGTTTCCTGTTCTTCATTGGAGCTTCTCGTCTTGTCCAGTTGTCCATGTTCCAGTCCAGATGTATGCCTGCTGTTCCTGATAACCATGGTCAGTCTTGTCTGTCTTCCAGTTCCTGCAATCCATGATCCAGTCCAGATGTTTGTCTCCTTTTCCTGATGTCCGTGATGTTCTTCTCCTGTTCCTGAAGTCTGTGTTCCAGTCCAGATGTCCTGAACCCCTGGTCTCTCATTGCCACGCTTCCTGGCTTGCCATGTCGTGGTCCACAACCAGTCCCATGGGCAGGCTGTGTAGGGCGCCTCGTGGTGTAATGCCTTCCTCACTTCTGCAGCACAAAGCTCTGGGAGACTTCCACTTGTATCCTTGTCCCTGGTTTATGGAGTCCCTTGTGTTCGCTCCGCCCATGCCAAAGACTCTGCTAATACCTGTGCCATTCCAGCGTGGTCCACGACCAGTCACTGGTGGCTGTGTAGGGTGTGCCCTGGTGCAGGCCTCTACAGCTTCTGAGACATGCTCTGTTCATTACTCCATTTCTCATCTAGAGGCTACTTCAAGTCCAGCGTGGGCCGCGACCAGTCCTGCGAGTGGACTGTGTAGGGTGTGTTGCATCGCAGTCTCAACCCAGTACTTTGACTCTCCTGAATACCTTGAACCTTGCCTGAGTCCTCATCTGTGCATCCAAGTACCTCGTTCCTGAGTCTTCGTCTGAATTTCCATGTTCCGGTCTTCACTGCCCTGGCCTCCATCCATCCATCCTGCTGCTTCTTGCCGTACCCAGCGGCAGGTCCGAAAGGTCTTGGAATGGTTGGAGGACTGTTCATAAGATCACTATTGCATTGTTAGTCTTCCCGAAGCGTGCAGGTCTGGAGGAGGATCAGTATTTTCAGTCTTCTGTCTTCAGTCCAGCCTCACTCTTGTCCAGCCCCATGATAGGGCATGCCTCGCCTGCCGCAGCACCTCTTCACAGTTCCTCTGGGGTCAAGTCATGGTCCAAGAACACACATTCCCCTGGAAAGTGGAACCGCTCTCCTAGTGCTTCCTAACAAAACATTTGCATGAATATTTCAAGGTCATAGTAGTCCCCCAATTTATCACCTCTAATTTCATCTGCAGAAACTCCTTCCTACGTTCTTGAGTGGGGCGTACTATATCTGGAAAAATCCAGACATTTTGTCCATAGTATTTAGTCATCCTATTTCTAAAGAAAAATTTTAATACCATATTTCTTTTTTTTTTAAGTTATAATTTTATTAGGTTGAAAGATAATTCAACAAAAAAGGTATACATAACATCATTGTAGCATGAAACAGAAGTTTTCAACATTTTTCACCCAGATGAAAGACCTCCCAGATCCCACGGTGAATCCTACTACCCTATATTCCCCCCATCCCCCCCCCCCCCCCACCATGAGCGCACAAATAACAATAAAGGTACATCATATCACTATGTATACAACTGAAAAGACAACAAGGCTGGAAGACAATTTCCAACAAAATAAAAGAAGGAAACAACTTTCCATAATGTAAATGTCCTAAGAAACAGCTGCTTTTTCCCAGTCCAGAAAGGGCATCCATGTTTCCTTAAAGAGCGCTGTGGAATTATGTAATTCCACAGTAATCGCAGCCATCTTGCAAAGGTAATGACCTTTTTGTTGAATAAGCTTGAGAGAGGGAACATCGGTCTGCTTCCAGTGACTCGCAATGACCAGACGTGTGGCAATAAATACTTGTTGGCACAACAAAGCTTGTGGTTTGGTCAATACCCTATGGGGTAAATGTATTAACATAAAACCAGCATCATAGAGGTTGTGTAATTGCAAAATGTTTTCCAACCATTGTGCTACTTGTGACCACAACAGCTTTACAGGGGGACAAGACCACCACATATGAATAAAGGTTCCCATTAACCCACACTGGCGCCAACAGGTGTCACTAATATTTGAGTATCGCCGATGCAAAGTTGCGGTGTTAAGTACCATAGAGTAATCAATTTATAGCAGTTCTCCTGCATAGTTGCCGACACAGAGAACTTCCTTGCTGCTAGATATAATTGTGTCCATTCCTCCATAGTGATGACACGACCCAGGTCCCTTTTCCAAGCCTGAGTATGAGGGAAGGGCTGGGTATCCACCCCCATCAGTAAAACATACAATTTGGAAACCATTCCCCTCTTCTTATCAATGTCAATGCAATAGTGTTCAAATAATGTTTTACCTTTAGTCAAAGAGGAAAGCACCGCAGGGGTATGGAGAAAATGATAAATCTGATGACCCGCTAAGAAATACCTGGAGGGAAGCTGATATGCACTCTGGAGCTGTGACCAGGTCATCACCGAGTATCCCCCCATAAAATGCTCTAATTGAGTAAGACTCCTATCAAACCAGCCCTTAAAAGTGAGATTGTTTCGCCCAGCAGGAAAGTTACCCAGGTAAGAAACATGAGTGGAGTAGAAACACATGCGATCCCCTATAATGTGTTTCTTCCATTTAATCCTCAATCGCATTATAGTATCTAGAGAGAGAGGTAAAAAACCAGTGGCAACCCAAGTGGTGTGTGATTGCCAAATCATGGCAGAGAATGGCATTTGTCCACAAGCTTGCTCCATAAACGATACCCACTGTTTTGCAGAAGCCACTCTGTGACTATCAGGAATGGCAATAAGTTGAGCAGCCGTGTAATACCATGCTAAATTAGGCACCCCAAGTTCTCCTCTGTCCCTTGGCAGATAAAGTAATCAGCGAGATACCCTAGGAGGCCTCTTGCACCATATGAAATCAAATAGTATCCTTTGCCACGAGCGCAGGATAGCTGGACTGAGGTATACAGATAAAGTAATGAACAGGTATAAAAATCTAAGTAAGATATTCATTTTTACTATAGCAATTTGACCCATCCAGGAGTAGGTACCCCTATCCCAGGCCTGTATATTCTTCTGGATGTTTTTTACTAGAGGGACATAATTAAGGCTAAATAGGTCGTCAACATTTGCCCCAACATTTATTTATTTATTTATTTATTTATTTATTTATTTATTTATTTATTTCGGATTTTTATATACCGGCATTCGAGACCGCAGTCACATCATGCTGGTTCACATAAAACAGGGGTGCAGATAAACATAAACTAGAGCAATGGTGCAGAAAAGGCAGTTACATGTATCAGGGTGACTAGAACTTGGCGAAGAAGGAAGATAAAGGATAGGTAATTAATTCAAAAAGGCTAACGATAATGGAGATGTGGGGTGACGTTGAGGTGTTGAATCAATTGGAGTCCGAGAATGCTTGTATGAATATCCAGGTCTTTAGTCTTTTCTTGAAGGTTGAGATGCATGGTTCCAGTCTGAGATTTGGGGGGATGGAGTTCCATAACAGTGGACTGGCAGTAGAGAATGCCCGATCTCTTAGCGTGCTGTGTGTGAACCCCTGAATACTTAATCGAATCAGTGACATGAACTTAATCGAATCAGAAACATGATTAAGAAATACTTAATCGAATCAGAAACATGAACCCCCGAATACTTAATCGAATCAGTGGCCACCTTAAACAGATAATGGTGGCATAGGTTATGTACAACAGCTTCATCAACCAATACATTAAGTATCTCAGATTTATCGAGGTTAATTTTAAAGCCAGATACCGCACTAAACATTTGAATTTCAGTAGTGATCTCTGGCAGGGACACAGTCGGGTTGGTGATTGTCATAAGGATATCATTTGCAAAAAGGGATAATTTGAGGTGCAGATCCCCCATCTGTACCCCAGAGATTTTATCAGAGGCTCGTACCCTAACAGCAAAGGGCTCCAGAAAAAGGGCAAATAATAGAGGTGAACGAGGTTACCCCTGCCTAGTCCCTCGTTGTACCGGGAATGTACCCCCCATATCCCCCATTAACTTTTATTCGAGCAGCAGGTTCATGATAAAGGGCCTGAATCCATTGAATGAACATAGGCCCAAAATGCATCTTGCATAATGTGGCAAATAGAAACTCCCAATGCACAAGATCGAACACTTTTTCTGCATCGATCGCTAATAATAAAAGCGGAATTTTCCGCTTCTTTACCCACCAAAGAATATCCGTAACCTTGCGCACATTATCTGCAGCCATTTTTTGTGGAATAAAGCCAACCTGATCTTTATGAACCAGCCCAGGGAGAACCAAATTGAGGCGAGCTGCCAATACTTTTGCCAGTATCTTCAAGTCAAGATTTATAAGGGAAATTGGGCAATAGGAGCTGCATTGCATAGGGTCCCTCCCAGGCTTGGCTAGAATAGTAATCCCTGCTACATTAGTGTGAGGTGGCAATTGATCCCCGTCTCTAAGACTGTTAAAAAAAGTCTGTAAGCGGGGCAACAATTTTCACCCCACATTTCTTATAATAAGTTCCCATAAAGCCATCTAGACCTGGAGATTTACCTACTTTCAAATCTTGGATAGCCACCTGTACCTTAGCTTGATTGAGTGGGGCTTCAAAAAGCACCTGTTGGCCTTCAGTTAAGCTAGGGAGTTGCATGGTATGGATATACTTTTCTATGGCCTGATCAGTGATAGTAGCATCCCTCCGGTAAAGGGTCTCATAGAATTTGGTAAAACACCCGCGGATATCCGGAGTGGCAGTAACGTAATGTCCCCCTGAGTGCTTAACCTTAGCAATATTATTCTGGATAGCACGATGCTTTAACTGGCGAGCTAGCACTTGTCCAGCTTTATTGGTGCTCTCGAAATATCTCTGCTTTGTGCAGTCTAAAGCGTGAGCTACCCATGCTGCATCCAATAAATTCAACTCCGTCCGAATGGCGCACAGTTGCTGCAGTGTAGATGGATTCAAGTGGAGCTCATGCTGGCGCGCAAGCCTACTGAGTTCGCAAAGTAATTCTTTTCTGCATTTTTCATTTTTCATTTTCCCAACAGTGGCTAATGCTATAAGTCTTCCCCGTATAACTAGTTTAGAGCACTCCCATAAAGATCCTGCTGATGCCACAGACCCAGTATTAGATTGGAAATAATTCCGGAGATACTCATTCACTAATGTACATTGTGCCATATCCCCAAGGTCCTCACGCAATCTCCAGAACCGCAGACCAGAATCCTGAGGAGCCAATATTATAGATGTCCATACGGGTGCATGATCAGACCAGGTAATGTCTCCAACCCTACATCCGCAATCTGATTCTGAAGCCCCTTGTCCACCAAAATAAAATCAATTCTTGAATATGAATTATGGGGGTGGGAGTAAAAAGTGTACATCCTAGATAAGGGATTGCAGGATCACCAAATATCTGCTAACCCCCAATGTCACAGAATGGTAGTCAGTTCAGCCGAAGCTGCCCAGCTACAGGACTTTATGCGATGAGAAGCATCAACCCTTGGAATCCGGACTAGATTATGATCAAACCCCCCCCCCCCCCCCCCCCCCCCCCCAGAGTACTAGCCCCTCCACATAGTGAGACAATGGGTCATCTAAAGAGCGCAAGAAAGGCCCCTGATCATGGTTAGGAGCATATATATTCACTATGGTGTAAACCTGCTGATCCAATTTTATCTTTAAAAGTATACACCTCCCGGCGGGATCTGCTATATGCAAAATGTATTCATATGTAACTGATTGTGCTATGAGGATACCCATCCCAGCATATTTGGTATTCCGTGTGCTCGCTGCCAGGTATACATTAGGATATCCAGAAATCTGAGCAGCCTCTCATGGCATTTGCGCAAATGAGTTACCTGGATCAGGGCTATAGAGACTTGCTGCTGCAAATCTCTCTGCAAAAGTTGTCTCTTTTTAGGGGTGTTAAGGCCCTTAACATTAAGGGACCACAATTTCAATGCCATCTGTGGGTCCTAACCCCCCCACAAAAACCAAAGATCCATTATTCTCCAGAAAACCCTGTTGAGCAACATGATTTGGCTGCCCATATCCAATAGACAGTAAGAGCTCATGCTCAATATCCCCACCCTTCCCATCCCCCCCAAACATAATGTATTCTCTCCCTGGATACCACTAAATATGGGGTTGGTGTGTACCCTTGAACATGGAGCTGTCCGGCATATAGTCTCTGGTTGCGATGCATTATCGAGAGAAGAGATCAATGTTTAAAATAAACCACTAAAAGAAAAAATGTGGTTCCATCATATGATAAGCACCTATGGTGAAAGTCCTGTAAGATGCGAGAAAAGAAGAAGAATCAAGCGACGGTCATATTTCTCCGCATAGTGTAGTACTTGCAGTCCGCTGCAGGAATTCACAGTCCAGGCACTGGGCCACGGCCTGAGTTGGAGTAATTTTCTGGCGATCCAGGCGTTTGGCATTGCCCACTCTTTGCCATTGTGGTGTAATCGTCATGCGATATGGAACTTCCCCCGGTCGAGCCGTAGGCAATTCATTCGGGATATTTGCTTTATTAAACGCCTCCTTTGCCTCTGCGATGTTCTTGACCCAATAGGTAACCCCCTCGATGGTAAAAGGAGGCCAAAAGGAAAGGTCCATCGATACCGAACTGCCCGCTCCTGCAGCGCAGAAGTCACATCCCATAGATCGTACTGCTTGCAAAGGGTTGAAGCCACCAGATCATTGTATACGCTGATTTTATGGCCTTCCCTCAACCAATCGCGCTGCTTCCGGGCAACTGAATAGATGCGCTCTTTTTCACAAAAGATTTGCATGCATAATAATATGTCCCTTGGCCTCTCCACGTTGCGAGGCCCCTGTATGCGGTGTGCCCGCTCGATACTGTAGGCCAGCGATAGGGGCTCCCCCTCCATCCCCGCAGGCGATGCCGACGCCATGATAAAACTGAAAATACGTAGGGCCACCTCCCTGCAGTCTGCAAATTCCGGAGTATCTGGTACCCCCCTAATGCGCAGGTTATTCCTGCGGGACCTATTTTCCTGGTCCTTATTTTTTCCTCTAGGGCTAGCTGCTCTGCCCGACTCATGTTTTGTGCTTCTCCCGCCTTCTGTAAGCATTCTTCTTGGCGCTCCATGCGCGTGTCAAGCTCGTCGACCTGATTGCCCAAGGTCGCCATTTCCTCTTTAATATCAGTGATGAGCTGTTGGAGGTCCAGTTTGTGTTGCTTCATATTGGCACGGAGCTCAATAAACCACTCCCGGAGCTCCATACGCGACAGTAAGTCACTATAAGTTTGTGGCGCCGCATGGTCTGAATCAGGCTCAATTTCGCCTCCTGAGGCCTGCTCCTCCGCCTGTGTGCCATTATTTCCGTCCAATTTCACAAAAGAGAATTGTTGCAAGTTAACAGTTTTTCGTTTCCCTGCCATCTCACGACTTTGGGGTTGCAGGAGATCTGAATTGCAGCAATGAAAAATAGCGGATACCGTCTCTAAATGCAAAATATACAGGATAGTGCCGGGAGCTCTTTCCTCAAGCCTCCATGCTCATCGGTGATGTCATCACACCCCCCATTAATACCATATTTCTATCATTTTCAAAAGCAAATGATATCAACATTGACCCCCTTGTAGTAATCTGTATGGATAATTCAAGAATCTTGGTAATGTTCATAGACTGTTATTCCCTTGCTTCTATGCCGCCTGTATTCAAAGATTTTCATGAGATAAAAAAAACTTTAGTAATTACTGGTATCGCCTCCTTTGGAATTTTAAGGCCTTCCATCAGGTATGATTTAAATGACTCAACTGGCGATATTTTTTTCAGAAAAGGAAAATTAATTACTCTCAGATTTAAAAATCTGAGCGAGTTCTCAATTTTCTCAAATTTTTTTTTCATGATGTTTTCAGACTTAATTAAATTTGTTTGGATTTTATCTATCAATATTACTTTCTTTCCAACATTTTCAATTTTTTCTTGTTGTTGAAGTACAATCTCAGTATTCAGTCCTTTTTTACTTATTTCAAGAAATGCCTTAGTTAGTGATGATATTGCTGACTCTATGGATACTAATGCATTCCAGACAGTATCTAGAGTCACAATGGTTTGCTTCCGTATTGTGAACACAGTTCCTGGAATTATATTCAATAATTCTGTTGGTGTAGTAACATTGTTGTTATATTCCGGCGGAGCCACTACAGGGGGCCTAGGAGAGAGAGTTGTATCTCCTAACGGAGTTCTCTCACCTTTTTCCGAAGCACTTTCCCCGCCTTCACCGCCCGGATCTGAGGTCGCCATCTCAATCCCTCCTTCTCTTGAGGGGCTCAGCTGCTCTTCACTTTCCACTTCCCTTAGTCCACTCTCATGTCTAAGAATGTCTTCCTTCTTTCTTGCATTACCCAGGTAATATCTGGAAATAGCCATACTTTTTGGCCATAGAACAGCTCAGTTCTACTACAGAAGAACAACCTGAGTATGTTATTTTTCTCCGTGAGAAAGGCAAAAGTCACAAACAATACTCTAGTTGTAACCTCATCTTCCTGCGTTAACTCCAGGAGATCAGTAACATTCAACTATTGTTGAGATTCCAAGTTTCCTTGACCTCTCTCCGTTGTTTTCTGGGGTAAGTAATAAGCCTTTGTAATTAAAGGTGCAGCTTCTGATGGTATTTTTCAGATCATATTTAAGTAATTCTTAAACAAATCTATTGCTGAGATCTGAAGGATAACCGGAAAATTCAATACCCTTATATTCAGGCTAAATAGTGAATTCTCAATGTTTCAATGTTCTTACTTTGAACACTTTCAAGTTGCATTGAATGTTGCTGGTATCTTTCCGCTACTTTAATCTTCTCTTCCACTTCTTGCATTTTTTTTTCTTGAGTTAAAATTCTTTCTTCATTATTAATGCTTCGTTTATTTGTCTCAAGATAAAATTTATATAGGTTAACAATCGCTATTTCAATCACTGCAAGTGCTTCCCATATCGAATCTATTGTTACTACTGCAGGCTTAACAAGAAAAGAACTTAAAACTTATGATGGCTCACCCCTTTTCATGGCCGCAGTGTCAGTTTCCCGTGTAATTTCCAGTGTTGAGGTTGCTGGCCTGATGTCATCCAACATTAATGGTAGGTATATTCCAAGTTGAGGTCCTGGAGTCTCCCGTTCGGGTAGGATCCTTTGCTCCTCCTCAGTTACACTTCCCAGTTCGCCCTCCTTTTGAGCTCCAGGCTCAGTTGGGCTGTCCAGGAAAGTTATTGCCGTAACTTCCTTCGCTAATCTCACATGCTGGGGTGGGGATGGCGTCTCTGGCATGCCGGGACTCAGCGAAATCTCATAAGACTGTGGGGGGGCGTTCGCTCCACATTCCGACCTTCTGTGGCCCTCAATCCTGGCTCTTTCTGTTGCGCCCGTCAGTTGCAGATGGTTGTGACCTCTGTTGCTCACCTCTCTTTTCCCTGCACCAGAGAGGATGATCTTTAGACAATCCTCCCTCCAGCCAAGTTCTGTTGCCATGGTGTGGAATTCTATAGTGTAGTCTATCAGGGGCCTTGTCCCCTGGTGAAGGTGCAGGATGTCTGACCCCATCACGGCTAGACGGTCTGGCACATCGAACGTTTGCTTAAACTTCAGGATGAAGCACTGCAGGTCCTGGAGAAGTGGGTCCCCACACTCACACAGGGGAGAAGCCCATGCCAAGGCCTTCTCATCAAGGAGGGAGAAGATGAACGTGGTCTTGATGACATCTGTAAAAAATAGTGTAGGCTGTAAGGTAAAGTGCATAAAGCACTGGTTTAGGAACCTGTGGCACTGTTTGGGGTTGCCGGCATACCTAGGAGGGGGCCAGAAGATGAATGGAGGAGGCCACAGGTGCCACCCAGGGAGGAGGAGTGTTAGTGGGAGGTGTTGAGGTGGGTATTTATTCAGTCCAATGACACTGGAGGAGACAGAGGCTAGAATGAACTTCACCACTGGAAGCCCTTGGTCCCCCCGGGTAGAGCCTGTAGGGACCCGGGTCGCTTGGACTTAGGTGGGCCTCACAGGGTCTCCTGGAGAGGTAGTAAACAGGTGTGCCCATGGACAGCAAAGGTGCATGGTCAAACTTAAGACTGTAGGTCAGATGGAGCAAGGAGGACCAGAACAGCGTAGGCGATGACAAGGCAAGGGACAGAGCCAGAATCAGGAAACATGGTCAATCAGACAGAGGTCAGAATCCGAGAGTCAGTCCGAGGAGTAGTCAATGGAGCAGAGGTCAGGTTCTGGAAGTCAGATGAGGTCACAAGGCAGCTGAGGTCAGGAGGCAGGCAGCAAACAGAAGGATCAAGGAACAGGCCGAGGTCAGTACCAGAGAGACAGTCCAAGGGTACTGCCTGGGAGATGAACAGACAGACGCAGGAACAGAGGGACACTGAAAGTAGGATGCAGGAACAAGGCTGGAACAGTAGGATCCTGGAACAAGGCTGGAACGAGACTGAAACAAGGCTTAGAATGCAGTGACAATCTAGCACACAGTGCAATGCTGACCCGATTGCCAAGGCAAGGAAGTGCAGGCAGGGACTTCCTTAAGTAGTTCCTTCAATCAGGGCACGCCGCAGAGCTAGGACCCACCCCTGGCCCTACAAGAGGCCGAACAGTCTGTGCGCACACGCGTAGGGGCATGGCCAATGCCACGGAAGATGCTGAACTCTGGCGTAAGGCCTGCTGCGCAGTGGAAGGCCCAGCGACTGCCGCCATGGGACGCCAAGGCCTGGAGGAGCTCACTGCTGCCACTGGGGAGGCCGACCCAGGACCTGCAGAGTAACCAGAGAGGTGAACAGGCCCGTGCATAGGCCGGACGCGGACGGGACGCGCAACACTTTTCATCTTTATTTTTCCAAATAATAATAAGAGGATAATGCATAAGCGTTGGCAAGTTAAATGTAAGACATTGATAAGACAGGCTAAGAGAGAATTTGAAAAGAAGATGGCCGTAGAGGCAAAAACTCACAGTAAAAACTTTTAAAAATATATCTGAATCAGAAAGCTTGTGAGGGAGTCAGTTTGACCGTTAGATGATTGAGGGGTTAAAGGGACACTTAAAGATAAGGCCATTGCAGAAAGAAACAATGTCTTTGCTTCAGTATTTACTGAAGAGGATGTAAGGGAGATACCTATACCAGAGATGGTTTTCATGGGTAATGATTCAAATTGACTGAACTAAATCATGGTGAACCTAGAAGATGTGGTAGGTCTGATTGACAAACTGAAGAGTAGTAAATTACCTGGACCGAATGGTATATACCCTAGGGTTCTGAAGGAACTAAAAAATGAAATTTCAGACCTAGTAGTAAAAATTTCTAATCTATCATTAAAATCATCCACTGTACCTGAAGACTGGAGGGTGGCTAATGTAACCCCAATATTTAAAAAGGGCTCCAGGGGTAATCTGGGAAACTACGGACCAGTTAAACTGACCCAATGCCAGGAAAAATAGTGGAAAGTGTTCTAAATATCAAAATCACAGAACACATAGAAAATCATGGTTTAATGGAACAAAGTCAGCATGGCTTTACCCAAGGCAAGTATTGCCTCACAAATCTGCTTCACTTTTTTGAAGGAATTAATAAACATGCAGATAAAGGCAAACTGGTAGATATAGGGGTAGATTTTCAAAAAGCGCGATTTGGCGTACTTTTGTTGGGGCATCAGGCGCAAACAAAAGTACGCTGGATTTTAGTAGATACGCGCGTAGCCGCTAAAATCCTGGATTGGTGCGCGCAAGGCTACCGATTCCGTATAGCCGGCGTGCGCCGAGCTGCGCAGCCTACCTCCGTTCCCTCCGAGGCCGCTCCGAAATCGGAGCGGCCTCGGAGGGAGCTTTCTTTTGCCCTCCCCTCACCTTCCCCTCCCTTCCCCTACCTAACCCACCCCCCCGGCCCTGTCTAAACCTCCCCCCCCTTACCTTTGTCGGGGGATTTACGCCTCCCAGAGGGAGACGTAAATCCCCGCGCGCCAGCAGGCCGCTAGCGCGCCGGGACGCGACCTGGGGGCAGGTCCGGAGGGCGCGGCCACGCCCCCGGACCGCCCCGGGCCGTAACCACGCCCCCGGGCCCGCCCCCGAAACGCTACATCCCGCCCCGAAAACGCCGCGCGGATCGGGCCCGCCCCCCCGACACGCCCCCGACATGCCCCCCTCGAAAACCCCGGGACTTACGCGAGTCCCGGGGCTCTGCGCGCGCCAGTAGGCCTATGTAAAATAGGCGCACCGGCGAGCAGGGCTCTTAAAATCCGCCCCATAGTGTATTTGGATTTTCAGAAGGTGTTTGACAAAATTCTTCATGAGAGGCATCTAGGAAAAGTAAAAAGTCATGGGAGGTGGTGATGTCCCTTCGTGGATTGCAAACTGGCTAAAAGACAGGAAACAGAGAGTAGGATTAAATGGACAATTTTCTCAGTGGAAGGGAGTGGGCAGTGGAGTGTATTGGGATCCGTACTTTGCAATATATTGTTGCATATGCCGGCCATGGCAAGCCCGCGGCCAGGCCTTATTACCACCTTTCGCCTGTCCCAGTGTTTGGCTCCACTTCTCTCGAGGCCATGGGCCACCATCTCCGACTCCGGGCCACCTCTCGTGTGCCTGACTCCACAGTGGATGTCTCTACTCTGAGGCAGGCCTCCCCGCGTAGTCCGCGGGGAGACACCACCATCCCGTGCTGCGCCCCATCTCTTCTTCTTTTAAAGGGGCTGTGGCAGGAATCCAACCCGTGGCCTTGGATGATGATGTCCATAGGTCCTGATATATAAGGCTGGTCCCAGCCAGAGTTTCTTTGCCTTTGCCATGGGTCTCCATGCTGGTCATGTGGTTACTTGCTTCCTCTGGTGATGCCTTCATGTTCCTGGTTACTGTTTCGTCTGACTTCCTGTTCCTGATCCTGGTATTTGTCCTTGCTCCTGTATCCTGTGTCTACCCTGCTTGTTCCTACGGACTGATTCTCCTGGACATGACCACTGCTTTGCTGACCATGCTACTGATCTTCTCCAGGACCCGACCATAGCTTCATCTGACTATGACCTTGTATGATTCCTGGTTTGACCTTTGCCTTGCTCGACTCCTGGGGTTGATCTACATCTATTTAGCCACTCTTCCTTGCCTGTCACCTGCCCTGACTCCAGCCTATTCAACGATGCCTCACTTGAACTTATTCTGGACTTGGTCTCTCAGGCTTTGGCCTGCTCTTACTAAGGTGCCCCCATTTGCCTCTTGTACTCCCAGGTGCCCGGGTCTCCAGGACTCTGCCTCATCCAGATCCAACTACCAACTACTACTGCTGCTAACTCCTGACTGACCTCCGCATCATCCTGAAGACCTCGGATGGAGGCCCACCTAACTCCAGCCGACCCTGGTACCCAAGATCTCAACCTGTGGGGAATGAGGGCTGGTATTGGAAAAGCTACAGCCGTCCTCCATCAGTCAGCCAGCTCCACCTGCTGACAGTGGGGACCCTTAGGGATTTCCCTGCGGATAGCATCAACCCCACAGCCCAAGGGTCCACCTCCTGTGCAACAGGTTGGAAAGGCCATGGACTTAGCGGAGCTGTCCACCCTCCAGGTCATTCCTGGCTTGGCTTCCAAAGTGCAAGAAAAACAGTGGTTCCTCAAGGCATTGGCCTCCTTCATCAAGCATCTCCACAGCCAGCTTGACACCCAGTCCGGTTACTCAGTTCCAGTACAACTTCAACTAGCCAATAGCCATTGCCCTCTTCCTCCACGGCTCTGCTGGCCCTACCAGATCTGCCATGTTTCAATGGGGATTCCAAGCACTGCAAAGGGTTTATCAACCAATGCTACATGCAATTTGCTCTGCAGCCATCCATCTTCCAAGATGAACTCACGAAGGGTACCTTCATTCTGTCTCAACTGGAGGGTAAGGCATTGGCATGGGCTTTGCCCTTTGGGAGCGGTCGGACTCATTCCTACAAGAGCTATATTGCTTTGTGGCTGTCTTCCATTGGAGCTTGGATGTTCCTGGATGGCAGGCTGTGGCAAGCACCAATCTTCTTCATTTGCAGCAAGGTCAACGGGTCCTGTATGATTACACTATAGAATTCTGGACTTTGGCTACAGAACTATCCTGGCAAGAAGATTATCTTCAAGCCATATACCTGAATGGGCTATTCTCACAGCTCAAAGATGAACTAGTATCCCGTGAGCTCCTGTCCTCGCTTGATGATCTTATCAACCTGATAGGCTGCATCGACCATTGCCTCCATGATGCTCAGACACCCAGAAGATCCACCGTAGAGTGCTCCTGCTCACAACCTACCATGGGTTCAGCTTCTGGCAGAACCCCATATTTCTCTAAAGAGTAGAGCCCATACAGTTGGGCCATGGGCGTTTGTCCCCGGAGGAGCACCTCTGGTGGAGGCAGTCGGGCCTATGTCTATATTTTGGAGCTCCTGGTCACCGTCTACAGACTTGTCTAGTCCATCCAGAAAACTTCCAGACCTAAGTTGAGTAGGGGTCTTGAACTTGGGTGCTTCTTCTCCAGCCCCACATTTATCTCAACCAGTTACTTTAACCTGGGATTCCCAGTCCTTCCCTCTCCTTGCTCTGATTGATTCCTGAGCAGGGGGAAATTTTATTCTCAAAGACCTAGTTCAGCTTCTGGGCATTTCTACCCATTCCCTGGAAATGTCCTTGTGTATTTTTTCCATTTATTGTGAGCCATTGCCCGGCCAAATTTCCATGGTGTCGAAGCCAGTTCATCTTCTCACCGGTGCTCTCAATGAAGAAGAGATAGAACTCTTCGTCTTGGAAAAATTGATTCACCCGGTAATTCTAGGATTACCCTGGCTCCAGCATCAATCCCCCCAGTTTGATTGGGGAACCCTCCAGCTGACCAGATGGAGCCCAGCTTGTCACCAGACCTGTCTGAAAAAGGTGGTACCACCTCCTATTGTTTCTCTTGCAACCACTTCCTCTGGCCTTCCTGCTCCATACACAGACTTTGAAGACGTCTTCTCTGAACAGGCCAATATATTTCCGCCTTTCCATAGGTTTGATTGCCCAATCAAACTCTTGCCTGGTACCACTCCTCCTCGAGGCTGGACTTATCCATTGTCACAACCTGAGACTTGTGCTATGACGGATTACATCTGAGAGAACGTGGCCAAAGGGTTCATTCGACTTTCAAATTCCCCCACCAGAGTAGGATTTTTCTTTTTCTTGAAGAAGGACAGATCCTTGAGGCCATGTATTTACTATCGCAGCCTAAACACCATAACTCATAAAGACAAGTATATTTTACCGCTGATTTCAGAGTTGTTCAATCACCTTCAAGGAGCTTCCATATTTACTTAACTAGACTTATGGGGAGCCTACAATCTGGTACAAATATGCCCCAAGGACATCTGGAAAACGGCCTTTAATACCAGACAAACCTTTGTTTGCGTCAAGCAGCGGCTCGTGGTAAGAAGTCCACGGATGCTCATTGACGTCCTGCTCCTGAATTTCTACCTGATCAGAAAGTCTGGTTCAGTATGCAATACATCCGCCTCAAAGTACCATCCCAAAGATTTGCACCTAGATATATTGGACCTTTTTCAGTCACCCTTCGTATAGGACCTATCACTTATCAGCTCCGGTTGCCACCAACTCTGGGTATTCATAACACATTTAATGTACCCTTATTGAAACTGGGTGATTCTCTCTTGGCCTTTTTGTAAGGCACCTGAATCATCTCATCTGGTTGCTGAGTCTGATCCTACCTATGAGGTCCTTGAAGTCCTCGATGTCCACCGTAGGGGCCGTTGGTGGGAGTACCTCTTCTCGTGGGAGGGTTACGGCTCAGAAGAAAAATCTTGGGAGTAGCACAGATCTTAGATAAAGGCCTCCTTCTGCAGGTTCATCGTGCCCATCTGGGCAAACCCAGACCTCCAAGATGGGGGCATAAGAGGGGGGGTACTGTTGCATGTGCCGGCTTGCCCTGAGGGTAGCGTCAAGCCCACTTTGGCCCAAGGGTCCACCTCCTGCGCAACATATATTTATAAATGATCTGAAAATAAATACAATGAGTGAGATAATCAAATTTGCAAATTATACAAAAATATTCAGAGTAGTTAAATCACAAGCAGATTGTGGTAAACTGCAGGCAGACCTTGTGAGACTGAAAAATTGGGTATCCAAATGGCAGATGAAATTTAATGTGGATAAGTGGAAGGTGATGCATATAGGGAAAAATAACCCATGCTATAGTTTCACAATGTTAGGTTCCATATTAGGAGCTAACACCCAAGAAAGAGATCTAGGCGTCATAGTGGATAACACAATGGAATTGTTGGTTCAGTGTGCTACGGCAGTCAAAAATGCAAACACAATGTTGGGAATTATTAGAAAGGGAATGTGAATAAAACAGAAAATGTCATTATGCCTCTGTATCGTTCCATGGTGAGACCGCACCTTGAATACTGTGTCCAATGCTGGTCGCCGCATCTCAAAAAAAGATATAATTGCGATGTAGAAGGTACAGAAAAAGGTGACCAAAATGATAAAGGGGATTGAACAACTCCTCTATGGGGATAGACTAATTAGGTTAGGACTTTTCAACTTGGAGAAGAGACGGCTGAGGAGGGATATGTTAGAGGTGTTTAAAAATCATGTGAGGTCTAGAACAAGTAAATATGAATCGTTTATTTACTCTTTCAGATAATAGAAGGACTAGGGGGCAATCCATGAAGTTAGCATGTGGCACATTTAAAAGTAATCGAAGAAAGTTCTTTTCACTCAATGCACAATTAAACTCTGGAATTTGTTGCCAGGGTATGTGGTTAGTGCAGTTAGTGTAGCTGGGATTAAAAAAAGGATTGGATAGGTTCTTGGAGGAGACGTCCATTACTTGCTATTAATTAAAGTTGACAAAAAATAGCCACTGCTATTACTAGCAACAGTAACATGGGATAGACTTAGTTTTTGGAAACTTGCAGGTTCTTATGGCCTGGATTGGCCATTGTTGGCGACAGAATGTCGGGCTTGATGGACCCAGTATGGCATGTTCTTATGTGATTCCCCATGTATAGACTGAGTAATTTGGAACTAAATCTGAAATTAAAAAATATTACCATTGCCAAATCTCCCTCATTCCCTCAAACTCTACTGTCCTAAATCCTGGTAGCCAGAATTCCACAATATTGATTGATTGATTGATTGATTGATTATTTTAAACCATTACATCAGAACGAATTTGGTCAGAGCAGTGTACAATAATAAAAAAATGTATCATCAAAACAAAATACAATAATCATTAAAATGCATCACATAAATATACATAAAATTGTACCTTAAAATTACAGAGCAAATAAGTAAACATTAAGACAATAGCTCCAAAGGAACTAAATATCTAATGGTTTAAAATAACCAAGTTTTTATTTTCTTTCTAAATGTTATGACGGACGAAATCCGGAAGTGGATCCTTAGGCCAACTGACCCGAGGGAACAGTCGGGAGGCAGAACTCCCACTGGGCAGACGAAGCTTCACCTGGAAACCCGTGACCCCTCCAGAGGAGCTGTGGGAGCCCGGGTCACTAGGACTTAGGAGTCTTCACCCTGGAAGTCCGAGGTCCCCCCAGGAGGAGCCCGTAGGGACCCGGACCGCTGGGACTTAGGTGGAGACGAAGAAACCCTGGAGTAGAGTAAGAACCAGAGTCTAGGCAGGTGGCAGGCGACCATGAGTCGGAGACACGGACCGGAGTCAAGGCAGGCAGCAGGCAAGCAGGAGTCGGAGTCACGGACCGGGGTCGAGGCAGGCAGAAGACAAGCAGGGTTCAGAGTCACGTACCGGAGTCAAGGCAGGCAGCGGGCAAGCAGGAGCCGGAGTCACGGACCGGTGTCGAGGCAGGCAGAAGACAAGCAGGATACAGAGTCACGTACCGGAGTCAAGACAGGCAAACGTCCAACAGAATCAGAATCGCTAGGCAAGCAGAAGTCCAGGAACCAGGCAAGGATCGAAGACAGGCAAGGAGAATCCAAAGACAGGCAGCGGGACACAGGAACCGGGCAGGAACGACTGCAACTAGTTCTTCCAGGAAGGAACCTCGTTGCAAGGCACTTTGGAAACGCAAATGCCTTGTTTAAATCCCCCGGCCGGCGTCTGACATCACAGGAGGCGTGTCAGCACATCCAGGTGCTGACGGCAGAAAACGCTGGTCCCCGCGCGCGCGTGTTCCCTCATTGAGGGGAGGAGTCTTCGGCGGTGTCTCCCTCGTGGAGACGCCGCTGCCATGCGGCCTGGAGGGCCCCGAGTCTGGCATCCTGCAGCGCGGAGGAAAGAGGTAGGTGCCCGGTCACGAGTTTAGTGACCGGGACCGTAACAGTACCCCCTTCTTACGCCCCCTCCGAAGAGGACTGGGCTTCCTGGGATTGTCCAAGTGAAATTGAGTCAACAGAGACTTGTCCAAAATATTTCGTGCAGGTTCCCAGGAGTCCTCCTCAGAACCGCAACCCTCCCATGACAGCAAATATTCCCATCGGCGATTGGAAAAGCGCATATCCCGTACTTCGTGTACTTAATAAACAGGCTCCCCAGGAGACGAGGCAGAAATGTCATCTGGAGTAGGCTGATGAAAACGAGAGTACACTACTGGTTTCAAAAGGGATACATGAAACACATTGTGAACACGCAAAGATGATGGGAGTCGTAATCTGTAAGATACCAGGCCAATCCGTTCAGCCACGGGGAAAGGACCACAGAACCTGGGTTTTAACTTGCGAGTGCGTCCTGGGAAGTGCAGGTTTTTTGTACTAAGCCAAACCTTAGTACCAGGTACCAATTCTGGTGCAGGACATCGATGGCGATTCACTACTTTACGTGTTCTCTGTGCTGCTGTGGAGAGTCGCTGCTGAAGAATCTTCCAGAATCGGTGAAGCTGAGAAGCCACCGACTGAGCTGCTGGTGAGGGAACTTCCATAGGAAGCGATATCGGAGGCTGGAGATGCCGTCCGAAGATGACCTGAAACGGGGTCTGGCCCGTAACGGAGTGCTGGTGATTGTTATACGCAAATTCGGCCCAAGGCAATAGAGAGACCCAATTGTCCCTTTTCTTGGAAATGAAGCTGCGAAGGAACAATTTGAGAGACCGATTCATTCATTCCGTTTGTCCATTGCTTTGTGGATGGAACGCAGTTGATAAATTCAGCTGAACTCCAAACATTTTGCAAATAGCACGCCAATAGCGGGCAGTGAACTGCGATCCACGATCCGACACAATACTCTGTGGGAGACCATGCGCTCAGAAGATGTGCTGAGTGAATAGACGTGCCAATTCCAGAGCAGATGGAAGTTTGGGCAAGGGTACCAGGTGAACCATCTTAGAGAACCGGTCTACGGTAACCCAGATCACCGTATGACCTTCAGACGGAGGCAAGTCCACCACGAAGTCCGTGGCAATGTGGGTCCAAGGTTCCGTGGGAATAGGCAGAGGCTGCAGCAGGCCCCATGGTCGTCCAACGAGCGGTTTCTGTCTGGCACACACTGGGCAAGCAGCCACATACTCGTGCACATCCTGACGCACCCGAGGCCACCAGTAGTACCGATTCAAGAGGGTTAAGGTCCTCCCCTGACCGGCGTGGCCCCCCGTGAGGGAGTCATGGGCCCACTCCAGGACTCTCCTTCGATCTCGTCGAGGAACTACCACTCTGTCGGTCGAGGAAATACTGGTGCTAGCAAGAAAGACTTTAGCTGGATTGATGATATACTGCGGAGGATCATCCTCCTCCTCGAAGATGGTATTTCGAGATAATGTGTCGGCACGAACATTCTTCGATGCCGGGCGGTATTTAAGGATGAAATCAAACCGGCTGAAAAATAATGACCAGCGAGCCTGCCTGGGATTAAGGCGCTGGGCCTGTGATAGGAACTCCAAATTTTTATGATCGGTATACACCGTGACCTGATGTTGAGCTCCCTCCAGCCACTGTCCATTCTTCGAAAGCCAACTTGATGGCTAGGAGTTCCTTATCGCCGATCCCGTAGTTGTTTTCGGCCGGCGTGAATTTCTTGGAAAAGTAGGAGCAGGGTAACAATTTTCCAGAACTGGAGTACTGAGACAAAACGGCTCCTACCGCCACACTGGAAGCGTCTACCTCCACTACGAAGGGGCGTAATGGATCTGGGTGGCGGAGGCAAGTCTCCAAGAGAAATGCGTCTTTTAAATCCTGGAAGGCTTTACAAGCCGCTGGAGTCCAGTGTTGGGTGTCTGCTCCTTTCTTAGTCAATGAGGTAAGTGGTGCTACCAGTCGTGAGTATCCGGAGATGAAGTGCCTGTAAAAGTTTGCGAAGCCTAAAAAGCGTTGTAATGCCTTTAAGCCAACCGGTTGAGGCCACTTCTTGATAGCGGACACCTTTTTGGGGTCCATGCTGAATCCTGTAGCGGACACAATATACATTTCTCCAGTTTTGCGTAGAGATGGTGCTCTCGGAGAATCTGGAGTACTTGTCGGACTTGTCGTCGATGGGTGTTCAAATCTCGTGAGAAAATAAGGACGTCATCCAAATACACGATAACGCAGGAGTTAAGCAAATCTCTGAGTATCTCGTTCATGAGATGCTGGAATACTGCGGGTGCATTACATAGGCCAAACGGCATAACCAAGTACTCGTAGTGTCCGTCCCGGGTATTGAAGGCGGTCTTCCACTCGTCCCCGGGACGGATGTGTACCAAGTTATAGGCCCCCCTTAAGTCCAGTTTCATAAATACCCGAGCCCCCTGTCGGAGTTGTAGTAATTCCAATGTGGCGGAGGTCTGACGAGCAGGTTCATCGAAGGCTGCTCGAAAGCCAGCCACGAAGAGATCCAGATTAGTGAGGGTGGTGTCACTCTTCTCCTACATAGGTGAGGCCCAATTCAGAGTTTTACCATCCAGCAAGGAAAAGATATATGCAACCTTGACTGAATCCGTAGGAAACTGGTTGGGAAGCAAGGTGAACCGCACAAAACACTGATTCAGAAAACCGCGACACCCCTTGGCGTCTCCTGCGTAGCATGATGGAGCAGGAAGCTGGGTAGGCGTCTGAAGCGTAACAACTGGAGCGGGTGCGGGCACTGGAACTGGTACCAGAGGTTCAGCGTCCATACGGGTAGCCATCCGTTCCACCGTAGCCACCAAGGAATCCAGTACTTGTTGCTGCTGCACCAAGCGCTGGGCCAGCCCCGGGATGGCCTGAAGACCAGCGAGATCTGCCGGATCCATGGCCTTGCAAACTGTTATGACGGACGAAATCCGGAAGTGGATCCTTAGGCCGACTGACCCGAGGGAACAGTCGGGAGGCAGAACTCCCACTGGGCAGACGAAGCTTCACCTGGAAACCCGTGACCCCTCCAGAGGAGCTGTGGGAGCCCGGGTCGCTAGGACTTAGGAGTCTTCACCCTGGAAGTCCGAGGTCCCCCCAGGAGGAGCCCGTAGGGACCCGGACCACTGGGACTTAGGTGGAGACGAAGAAACCCAGAAGTAGAGTAAGAACCGGAGTCTAGGCAGGTGGCAGGCGACCATGAGTCGGAGACACGGACCGGAGTCAAGGCAGGCAGCAGGCAAGCAGGAGTCGGAGTCACGGACTGGGGTCGAGGCAGGCAGAAGACAAGCAGGGTTCAGAGTCACGTACCGGAGTCAAGGCAGTCAGCGGGCAAGCAGGAGCCGGAGTCACGGACCGGTGTCGAGGCAGGCAGAACTCAAGCAGGGTACAGAGTCACGTACCAGAGTCAAGACAGGCAAACGTCCAACAGAATCAGAATCGCTAGGTAAGCAGAAGTCCAGGAACCAGGCAAGGATTGAAGACAGGCAAGGAGAATCCAAAGACAGGCAGCGGGACACGGGAACCAGGCAGGAACGACGGCAACTAGTTCTTCCAGGAAGGAACCTCGTTGCAAGGCACTTTGGAAACGCAAGTGCCTTGTTTAAATCCCCCGGCCGGCGTCTGACGTCACAGGAGGCGTGTCAGCACATCCGGGTGCTGACGGCAGAAAACGCTGGTCCCCGCGCGCGCGCGTTCCCTCGTTGAGGGGAGGAGTCTTCGGCGGCATCTCCCTCGTGGAGACGCCGCTGCCATGCGGCCTGGAGGGCCCCGAGTCTGGCGTCCTGCAATGCGGAGGAAAGAGGTAGGTGCCCGGTCACGAGTTTAGTGACCGGGACCGTAACACTAAATGCTAAATAATTCATTTCAAATCTTTTTTCTTGTTTTACTGAGTTCCACAATTCTGGACCCTGTATGGCAAATATCCTTCTTCAGTGAACCATCTTTCTCATTCCCCTTCTAGGGGGAACCATGCAGAAAATTTCATTCTGAGAACGCAGATTATGGATTGATGTATAACACCTGTCCCCTTTATGTAAACACTTAGCCTCAATCCCTTAAACATCAGAGACAGTATTTTAAACTGAGCTTGCTTTTCTATTTGCAACCAATGTAATTGCTGTAACAATGGTGTAGAGCTCATTCTTCTGGGGTAATGATAAATCAACTGAGCAGCCATGTTTTGGATTACTTACAATTAATGAATACTCTTTGTAAGCCCTACCAATAAGATGTTGCAGTAATCAAATAATAGGCATATCAAAGCCTAGAGAATCACCATATTAACTGAAAAATCAAGAACTGATCTGAGCCTGCTAAGTTGTCTTGGTCTAAAAAATAAAAACTCTCCAAGAAATAGAAGATAAATGCAAGTCCATGGGAGCCCCAACTTGGCGTATGATATGAACTGCTGTTTTGTTTTGTTTTTACACAGAGGTTACTCTCTGTTGAGCATCTACTTCAACATTTAAATGACTCTATAAAGGTTCACAATTGCCCCAACCCACAACCCCAGTACTAAGAAAAGAACATTGTTGCACATAACATTTGCCTAAGGTATAACATTTCCACCAGCTAAAACCTCTAAATAAGAATTTAACAGAAGTAAATCTAAGTGCAGGTGGCTGATTGCAGGATTCCTGGAAGGGATTGATGAGGAACACAGAAGGAGAAACTGTCCCCAGTCCATTTACGAGAACAAAGAAAAACCCAGGAGGCCTGAAGGAAGTCTCATCCTTTAATCTAAAGATTCAGAACACATAACACTGCTAATAACTTTGTGTCATGGGGTCTTTCTGTCCCAAATGGGTTCAGCAGACAACTTAAACCCTCCTAACTCATCACTGACTTCATTCCAATGATGTAGCAGCCACTCACCAAGAAAGTAAGTGAAGAGTCTGCACAAATGTACTCATCAATTAAGTTGTAAATGTGATTCTTTAGAATGATTGTAAACCTGAAGTGTGAATGAACACCTGTAACTAGTCATTCTGTATCTCCGCTCCCCTCCTCTCACTCTCTCCTCATGTCAAGATCAGAAAGTGGTTCTGGCTGATTTAAAGTCATTTGTTTGATATTCCAAATGGATTCTGATGCTGCATTGTCTGGATTTTGCTTGCCTCATCTGTTGCCATGAAGAAGTTTATGCTATACCTGGGTCCTATATACTATACAGGAGACAGGTTTCAGAGACAAAGAGAGAATCCTTTTATTTATTATTTCTCAATCAATGCAGTTGGTGCTTCCATATTCACAACAGTAAGATAAATGATTTTATTTCCTTCTTTTCATATATAATGGATACGCTTATCCAAGGTATCTTCTAATGCAACATAGTCCCACAAGATTAGGATATAAAATGGATGTTTTTAACCAGATTACAGAATGGCTGTACATAATGGTGGGAGAGGAAAATAAAACACAAAATTGAGATGTACATAAGCTACTTTCAATAAAAGAAGCACCACACATTAATCAAGAACAAATGTCTGTGGGTGATTTCTGCTCATGCCAAGTAGTTCATACCTTTGCTTTGAAAATTCTTGCAATGGGTATGGGAGACTGGTTTCTGGGGCTCATTGACCATGGGGGATCCTTCTTTCAGTTTCACAGAGCTTTTGCAGTTGACTCCTACAGACACACAAGCAGTTGTGTGAATAGATTAGTGGAATGATTTTCCAGGAGCCAAAAAAACAGCAAATCTTGTAAATAATTCCAGGTGAATTTAAACTACGTGAACTCATAAATTATCATCTAAAACAATGGTTCTCAGCCCAGTCCTCAGGCCACACCCAGCAGGTCGTGTTCAGAAATAGACTCAATGAATATACATGAGGCAGATTTGCAGGCACTGCCTCCTTTGTAAGAGAATATTTATTTATTTATTTATAACTTTTTATATACCGAGGTTCAATTAACAAGATTAATTATCACTTCGGTTTACATTATAACCAGCAAAAAATAACAAAGACAAAGTCTTGTTTTACAATGAACATATCTCATGCCTATATCTCATGCACATGCATTCTGGATCACCTAAAAGCCAGACTGGCAGGAGATCCCTAAGGACTGGGTTCAAAACTGCTGAGCTTAAACTTTATTCTTCTCTTTCCCCTTGATTGTGCTACATCACTTTGCACATTTATAGATTTATTCAGCAGAACAATATTCATTCTGTTTTTACAAATTCCTTCCAATTATAACACTTCAGAGGTCCTTACTTCATTTCTGCTTTACTGGAACTGTTGCAATTCCTGCATTGGACTCTGGTCACAATCTGCTTTTCAGCTGTCAGTGTTGCATTTGGGCTTTATGTGTATCGATGTAACTTCTGCTTGGGGCTTTGATAAGATCCCCTCTTCAGCTGTTCTGTATTTATACTTCATGGCACAGCTGAAGAGTGGGATTCATCAGAGTCATATTCAAGTATTGCATTGATACATTTCAAGCATGAATACAGCACAAACAACTGTGGAGAGGGATCTTCACTGGAGTCCCCAAGCAGGAGTCACACTGATTGATGGAAAACATGAACAGAGCACCAACAGCAGATCTTCCTCAGAGCATCATGCAGGCATCACAATAATACATGTATTTTTCAATCATTCCTCATAACGTATGCTGCAAATATATACACAAGTTACACAAAAATTCAAAGCAAAATTATATGTATCAATCCTATGAAAATTATTTCATCAAATCTACTCCATACAAGGGATGCCAGAGGACATGATCAAGACAACTATCATAACGGGATTTATAAGAGATTTAAAAAGTTCCTGGAGAAATAGTCCATAAACTCATTATTAACCAGGTAGACTAAACAAAGGAATTTCTATTCATAGGAGTGAGTTAATGGGAAATAGATCTACTTTATGGGATCTTCTGGGTAATTGTGACTCAGATTCGCCAATGTCAGAGACAGGATGCTGGGCTCGGACCTTGGTCTGATCCAGCCTGGCATTTCTTAAGTTCTTATGTTCTATCACCTTTGCTCAGTCCACGCAAACTTACATGAAAACATAATAGAATCGCATATCAGGCAGGAAAATTTTTAAAAGGCCACTTCTGTTCCTAAAACAGTATTCCACATGCAGAAGACCTTGGAAAATTACCCTTTGGAATATGCAACTGTCTCACTGTGACCCCAAGATTTGGTTGCTCTTTAACTCTGTGACTGTCACTTTCCAAATACCCATCAGACTGCTGGAATTTGTAAATATGAAAGTGAGACTATGCAATGTTATTAGAGAGGAAATGTATAGACATCTTAATATGAAACCATCTCAGATACAACTGTATATCTGAAAGACAATTTGATATTGTGATTATGCATTTACAGGACATTATAAATACTGTATATACTCAATCCAAGATTTCACATTTGGAGTACATCCTCTGGAAAAGATCTTGGCATCATTGTGGATAATATGTGTGTGTTGGTGGCCAACAAAACAAATAGAATGCTAGGAATTATTAGGAAAGGAATGGAGAATAAAACAGAGGATGTCATAATGTCTCTGAATGTCTCCATAATGAGACCTTACCTTGAGTATTGTGTGCAGTTCTGGTCACCGCAACTCAAAAAAGATCCAGTAATATAAGACAAGGTACAGAGAAGGGTGACCAAAATAATGGGAAGGAAAGATTCCCCTATGAGAAAAGGGTAAAGAGATTAGGACTCTTCAGCTTGGAAAAGAGATGCCTGAGGAGAGAAAAGGAAGAGGTCTATAAAATAATGAGTGAAATATAAAGGGTAAACTCAAATCAGGTGTTTACTCTTTCAAAAACTAAGGAACACACAATGAAGATAATAAGTAATAAATTTAAGATTTGAGAAAAAAATTTTACTCAACACATAAGTAATCTTTGGAATTCAATGTCAGAGTATGTGGTAAAAGCTGTGAATGTAGCCTGGTTTACATTTTTTTTTTAATAATAATGGCTAATGTATTTTATTGTTTGCTGAAGGCGGTGACCATTTTGAAGTACAGCGATGTGATACTTGTAATTTGTATGGGAACTGAATTGTATCCTAATAAATGCATTATAGTATATTGGGGCACCTTTTCTTTGTTATTAAAAAAGGTTTGGACAAGTTCCTGGAAGAACAGTCCAAAAGCCATTATTAAGGTGGACTTGGAGAAGTCTGGGATTAGCTACATGGAATCTATCAATCTTCTGAGATTCTGCCCAGTACTTGTGTCTTGGATTGGCCACTGCTGGAAACAGGATACTGGGCTTGATGGACCTTTGTCTGCCCAATATGGCAAATTTTTGTTCTTACAATTGTCAAACTCTATGACAGTGGGATCTCAGTTGCACAGGAAGTTTATGTTGAACGGGTAATAATGATCTCCGAAGAAGCCATAATCTGTTGACTATTTAATGGACATAATCTTCCCACATAAATTGAAGTAATAATGTAGAACACATGGAACAAAATAGAAATAAAATATATCTTTCATCATATCAAATGGAGAGGAAACAGAGAGAACAAAAATGTATTGGTCACTATGTCATAATAGCAGGCAATATTATCCTGGCATTTCTGATTTATTTGTAGAGTATTTCTGGGAATATATTATAAATGTTTTTTTGTCACAGTGTTACCTAGATTATGTTTGTTTTGCCTTCATTCTATCTCGCTTTTATCCTTTTAGCTCTCAAGGATAATGGGAAATCACACTGACACAACAGAATTCCTGATTTTGGGATTTTCAGAATTTCCAGAGCTGCAGCTCCCTCTCTTCGTTCTCTTCTCACTTCTCTACCTGATGGCCATGGTGGGGAATCTCCTCGTTATCTGCATAGTATGTGCCGATCGACACCTGCACACCCCCATGTATTTCTTCTTGACCAACTTGTCTGCCTTAGATATCTTCTCTTTGACCTCTGTTGTTCCAAAATTGTTGGTAATTCTCCTAACAAACAGCAATAACACATCTTTTGGGGAATGCATTCTGCAGATGTATTGCTATATGATCTGTGTATGTACAGAATTTACACTTCTCTCTGCCATGGCGTATGATCGTTATGTCGCAATATGCAACCCCCTGCGCTATACCACCATCATGAGTAGGAGAATCTGTGCTCTTTTGGCAGCTGTCTCATGGGTAGCAGGTTTAATAGAGGCATTGATACCAACTATTGTTATATCCCAGTTTTCTTTCTGTGACTCCAATGTAATCAGTCACTTTTTTTGTGAAATCACAGCCCTGCTGGAGCTTTCCTGCACAGAGACTTCTTTCATTGAACCTATGACTTTTGTAGAATCTGTGTTTTCAGCCTTCACCCCATTTCTCCTAACCCTGACATCCTATGTGTTTATCATCTCCACCATCCTTAGGATCCGTTCTAGAGAGGGGAAAAGCAAGGCCTTCTCCACCTGCTCCTCCCACCTTACAGTCATCATTCTTTTGTATGGGACTATAATAGGAGTCTACATGCAGCCCAAGACAGGGGACTCTGTGAATTCAAACAAGTTGCCTATGGCAATCTACATAGTCTCTCTGCCACTGCTGAACCCCCTGATTTATAGCTTGAGAAGCAAGGAGTTAAAAGTGGCTCTGAAAAAAGTGATAGGGAGAAAGCCAACTTTCTGAGGCTCTAAACATTTCGGTAAGATGCCTGCTCTAGCAAAAGGCTTAGTGAATCTCTTAAACCAAACAGGAACATTTTCCAAGACTTTTGCCCAGATAAATTGTGCACATAAATATCTCCCATCCTTCGAGGAAGGCCTTCCTGTTTAGAGGTGTTTAGATTGCATTGTAAAAGAGTCACAAACTTGATATCAATGAAAACTACTCCTGCTTTTCCTGCCTCCCCCACTCACACTGAAAACTGGTACAAAGCTCACTGGCACTCTTTATCTGCCTCTCTGAAAATCAGCACATGGTGCACATTCTCAAAGCAGCTCAGTACCTTGAAAGCAGTCAGGTTTGTTTGATCATTGCCCTAAATGTGCCTCTGTTTTCTAAAGCGGGCACTGCACGCCTTTCTTATAGGAAACTCATAACCCGGGACACGCTTGAAATATTTTATTTCTGTACTTTTTGAAAAATGAAGTTTTCTGTTCTGCCTTCCCTCCTCTCCTCCCCAACACTTGTAATCTCTTGTTTTTCCTCAGTGCTTTTATCAGCCTAGGAAAATTGTGTGCCATAGCAAACAGGGGCCTAACCTTAAATTATTTCACTGCTCTACATTGCTAATGTGCAATTGAATGCATAAAGATGATCACATCTGAGAGTAGCAGGAACTCCAAGCCTACGGGACTGTGAGGATTATTGTCAAACCCAGTAATAAAACATAGAAGAAGGCCGGGATTTTGGTTCATGTATTGGACTTGGGACAGATAGGGAAGGCAGTGGTCAGAAAAGGATTGAGAGGTCAGGGGGACTGGGAGAAGTTGGGGGTCAGTTTCATAATGGGATTTCAGTGGTGAATTTGGATCTTAGATTTAACTTCTCACCTTTCCAAACTTAGGCTCAAGGTAAGTTAAAGTCAGGTACAGAAGGTATTTCCCTCCCTCAGAGAGCTTATAATCTAAATTTGTACCTGAGGAAACAGAGGGTAAAGAGATTTACCCAAGGTAACAAGCAGTATCAGCTGAAGAGATGGGATTTGAACTCTAGCCCAGTGTTTCCCCACCAGTGAGCCTTCAGACCTGATCAGCTGAGCCATGGAAAAGTATCAGATCCAGGCCAGCACCTGGGATTGCTTTCAGTACCTTCCAGCATCAAGAGATACAAGCAGTGGCTTTTAAACGTGTAGGAGCTCCTTTCTAAGAACTTGCCATGTCTTCCTAGCTACAACAGGAGCCATGGAGTGTGATGACTAACAGACGGATGCAGCCACATTGCAGACAGCGTCTCCTCCTTTCACCCTCTGTATTATCCCCAGGTGGAGTGAGACGGAGAGTGCAGTGAGCATTGGATGTGATTCACTGTCAGGAGATGCAGTATCAGCTCGCGTAAAACGGGTGCTCATGATTGAGGGCCTGCTCTCCTAACGCATGCCCACCATGCAATGCATTATTTAATTGAGGGGTCACGCTAAAAGCAGGCACTAAGGGGAATTTTGCATCCCTAGTGTCTCCTTGGCATTGGGCACACATGAGAGGTGGCTGTCAGTGTGGGCTGGGAAAACGGACGCTCAATATGAGTTTCCCATTTCCCCCACATCAACGGCACAAGATACAAGGCCTGGACCCTCTATTTTGTGGTCTATATTGGGCGCCCAGAATTTATTTATTTTTCAGAGTTTTCTTTTTTACTTCAGTCTGCTTTCTTTGGTTCCTCCTACTTAGTATCAGGTCGATACAATGTGGAGGAATCACAGAAAGCAGGGATTTTTCCAGTGAGCCCTTGAGCGCTCCATACCTTTACGTCAGTCCCGGGCTGGCATAAAACTTGCCACCTTGCAATGGGCGCATCGGCCGCATGGGACATTTTTTGAATTGTGGGGATTAGATAATATCCTCATCTACATGGAATTTACATGTGATGCGTGCAATTAGGTTTGTTCTCAACCGGACACACTTTGTGGATGAGCTAATCCCAGTATTGCATCAGGGTTTATGGACGCATGTCTAAAACTTGTATCCAATCACATGGTAAGCGGTGCGCTGGCCGCAGCACATGTATTACATTGGCCTGGGTTAGTGTTGGAATTAGCAATGGTGAGGGAGCCCTGGCAGCCATATGTAGCAGCCAAGGTACTAAGAGAATCAGCTGCCCCTAGCACAGCACACCAACGTCCCCCTTATCCTGCACATGGATGTGGAGACAGCTTCATGTGTGTGTGTGTGAGAGAGATTCTGCCCCATCTCTCCCTTGTTTTAAAATTTAGGGGAGAGACTGGAGGAGCTTCCAATATTTCCCTGGCTCCTCTTTTCACCATGAGTCCTCTCCGTGTCTGCACTGCCTATTCCATGCTGGGCCACATGACAATTTTACAGTAGATGTGCCTTGATCTTGTAAAACTTGAGAAACCCTGCTCTAGTCCATTGCTCTAACCACTAAGCTGGTCCTTCTCCCTCCCAGTAATTCCTTTCTGAGTGAGCACTTCTATTTATGCTCTCTGCCCACAGGGAACTCAAAGTGCTTCACATGTGAAAGTAAGAATGCATCTTTTATGAGGCTGCGTTTAAATACTAAACACTTCTATACCCTCCCCCTTAATTGAATTCTTATCCACCAATATCAACTCTGAGATCCCCTTAATCTTACTAGGAGATTTCAATCTCCATGTTGATGCCACCCCCCTTACCCCCTCCTGTGAGACATTCCTCACGGCTCTCCAAGCACTAGGCCTTAGACAAATTGTTGCCTCCCCCACCCATCAAGCTGGACACTCCCTGGACCTCATATTCATCAACCATTGCTTCCTACCTTCCCACAAAGGTAAGGGGGGGGGGGGGGTTTAGACAGGGCCGGGCGGGTGGGTTAGGTAGGGGAAGGGAGGGGAAGGTGAGGGGAGGGCCAAAGAAGGAGCGGCCTCGGAGGGAACGGGGGTAGGCTGCGCGGCTCGGCACGCGCCGGCTATACGGAATCGATAGCCTTGCGCGCGCCGATCCAGGATTTTAGTAGATACGCGCGGCTACGCGCGTATCTACTAAAATCCTGCGTACTTTTGCTTGCGCCTGATGCGCCAGCAAAAGTACGCCAAATCACGCGGTTTGAAAATCTACCCCTATATTGTAAGCTTCATGGAGCAGGGACCATCATTTATTTGTATTTGTTCAATGCTGTGTGCATCTAGTAGCACTTTGTCAATGATAAGTAGTATGGTTGGGAGAGTCTATCTCTTATTGATCTATATTGAGTCTTTGTTCACAGAAGGGAATGATCTATGGTTGATGAGGTAAAAGAATTTTTTTTTGATTGAACAGAATGAATTGACATCAAATAGAAGTATTTATTTATTTGAGTGTTTTATATATCGTCACTCCATGTGAGAATTACTAGTTCACTATGGTGTACAGGATAGACACTCACAAACATAGGATTAATTTCAAAGTTAGGTACACAGGTGAACAAGTACTTGAAAATAACTTCTGTATAAATAATGTCCTTTGTATCTATCAGATATGATGGCTCATTATCCATCCAAGTTGTACCTTACTTTTTCAAGATGATGTCCTATTATCTGTACCATCCCTGAATGAAAACTGGATCATAATAACAAGATCATGTGCCTTCTCTTTTATTATTCCCATATTCTGGAACTCATTGCCTTGTTTATTGAGATCTATTCTTGATATAAAACTGTTTTGCAAGCAACTAAAGGCTCATCTATTTACGGAAGTATTTGGTGATTTGATGTCTTAGGTAATTTTCCCTAATTGTTGAATTTTTTCTTTTAATTATCTTTTTTCTTCTATATGTTGTTCTATAATGTCTACATTAGTTAAATTTATTGTTTACTGTTTTACTGTAAACTGCCTAGGAAAAAAATATTTGATTAGCAGTATAGAAACATTTTAAAAATAAATAAATAAATACATAAGTAAGTAATCTGAAGAACTGTCAAGGAGTGAGGCAGGCACAGGATAGAGCACTTTCAGCAACAGGGAATGAGGAGGAGTAATGAAATGTAAGAGAAAGGGTTTATTCAACCAATAACATTGAATGGAATGTATAAAAAGGGGGCAATGATCAAGTAAGTCTGTGTGTATTTTATGTTTTGTACTTATATGAATGATTTATTGTAATCTATAGGGATTATTTTAGAATTGTGCGTAAAATAAATAAATAAATAGATAAATTAATATAACTATACTGTTTCTTGAAAACTCTGCAGAGACCATTTCTCATGGATTATGCACCAGGTTTTAAAGATAAAGTAGGTGCTAGGAGTGTACAGGGGAAAAAATATTTTGGATTTTCAGTTCATTTTCGGAAGGTTTTTTTCCCATGAAATTTGGCTCATACAATGTTTGATTAGTTTCATTCATGTGAAAAAAACTGGTCAAACATAAAAAAAACCCAAAAAACTTCAAAACATTAAAAAAAATGAGCTCTCCCAAGGCCTCCCATCTACTGCAGAAAACCAGGAGGAGAAATGCCAGGGCAAGGAATCCCTCTGGCCCCCACTTACCCAGTCCAGTGGGAATCCGCTGGCGAGGCCTCTTCCTCTTCATTTCTTGGAAATGCACTTTTTCAGGTTTGGCACTGGTCTGTGAAGTAGGGCTCCAATTTGACAGGGAGATGGATGAGATTTTACTGAAATTTGGGTGATGAGTCAGATTTTACTGGGTGATGAGTCAGATTTTACTGAAATCAAGGGTGATGAGTCAGATGAACTGAACAAATTCACTGTGAACCTGGAAGATGTAGTAGGCCAGATTGACAAACTAAAGCGTAGCAAATCACCTGGACCGGATGGTATGCATCATAGGGTTCTGAAGGAACTAAAAAATGAAATTTTTGATCTATTAGTTAAAATTTGTAACCTATCATTAAAATCATCAATTGTACCTGAAGACTGGAGGGTGGCCAATGTAACCCCAATATTTAAAAAAGGCTCCAGGGGTGATCCGGGTAACTATAGACCAGTGAGCCGGACTTCAGTGCCGGGAAAAATAGTGGAAACTATTCTCAAGATCAAAATCGTAGAGCATATAGAAAGACATGATTTAATGGGACACATGCAAGGTGTTACATATGGGACAAGTGCAAGGTATTACATATAGGGAAAAATAACCATTGCTGTAGTTACACGATGTTAGGTTCCATATTAGGAGCTACCACCCAGGAAAAAGATCTAGGCATCATAGTGGATAATACTTTAAAATCGTCGGCTCAGTGTGCTGCAGCAGTCAAAAAAGCAAATAGAATGTTAGGAATTATTAGGAAGGGAATGGTTAATAGAACGGAAAATGTCATAATGCCTCTATATTGCTCCATGGTGAGACCACACCTTGAATACTGTGTACAATTCTGGTCACCGCATATCAAAAAAGATATAGTTGCGATGGAGAAGGGCAACCAAAATGATAAAGGGGATGGAACAGCTTCCCTATGAGGAAAGGCTGAAGAGGTTAGGGCTGTTCAGCTTGGAGAAGAGACGGCTGAGAGGGGATATGATAGAGGTCTTTAAGATCATGAGAGGTCTTGAATGAGTAGATGTGATTTGGTTATTTTCACTTTCGAATAATAGAAGGACTAGGGGGCATTCCATGAAGTTAGCAAGTAGCACATTTAAGACTAATTGGAGAAAATTCTTTTTCACTCAACGCACAATATAGCTCTGGAATTTGTTGTCAGAGGATGTGGTTAGTGCAGTTAGTGTAGCTGGGTTCAAAAAAGGTTGGATAAGTTCTTGTAGGAGAAGTCCATTAATGGCTATTAATCAATTTTACTTAAGGAATAGCCACTGCTATTAATTGCATCAGTAGCATGGGATCTTCTTAGTGTTTGGGTAGTTGCCAGGTTCTTGTGGCCTGGTTTTGGCCTCTGTTGGAAACAGGATGCTGGGCTTGATGGACCCTTGGTCTGACCCAGCATGGCAATTTCTTATGTTCTTATGTTCTTATGACACAGTCAACATGGAATTACCCAAGGGAAGTCTTGCCTAACAAATCTGCTTCACTTTTTGAAGGGTTTAATAAACATGTGGATAAAGGTGAACCGGTAGATGTAGTGTATTTGGATTTTCAGAAGGTGTTTGACAAAGTCCCTCATGAGAGGCTTCTTCGAAAATTAAAAAGTCATGGGATAGGAGGCGATGTCCTTTCGTGGTTTACAAACTGGTTAAAAGAAGAAGCAGAGAGTAGGATTAAATGGTCAATTTTCTCAGTGGAAAAGGGTAAACAGTGGAGTGCCTCAGGGATCTGTAATTGGACCGCTGCTTTTCAATATATATATATATATATATATAAATGATCTGGAAAGGAATACGATGAGTGAGGTTATCAAATTTGCAGATGATACAAAATTATTCAGAGTAGTTAAGTCACAAGCAGACTGTGATATATTACAGGAGGATCTTGCAAGACTGGAAGATTGGGCATCCAAATGGCAGATGAAATTTAATGTGGACAAGTGCAAGGTATTGCATATAGGGAAAAATAACCCTTGCTGTAGTTACAGGATGTTTGGTTCCATATTAGGAGCTACCACCCAGGAAAAAGATCTAGGCATCATAGATCGTCGGCTCAATGTGCTGCAGCAGTCAAAAAAGCAAATAGAATGTTAAGAATTATTAGGAAGGGAATGGTTAATACAACAGAAAATGTCATAATGCCTCTGTATCGCTCCATGGTGAGACCGCACCTTGAATACTGTGTACAATGCTGGTCGCTGCATCTCAAAAAAGATATAGTTGCGATGGAGAAGGTACAGAGAAGGGCAACCAAAATGATAAAGGGGATGGAACAGCTCCCCTATGAAGAAAGGCTGAAGAGGTTAGGGCTGTTCAGCTTGGAGAAGAGACAGCTGAGGGGGGCTATGATAGAGGCCTTTAAGATCATGAGAGGTCTTGAACGATGTGACTCGGTTATTTACACTTTCAAATAATAGAAGGACTAGGCGGCATTCCATGAAGTTAGCAAGTAGCACATTTAAGACTAATTGGAGAAAATTCTTTTTCACTCAACGTACAATAAAGCTCTGAAATTTGTTGCCAGAGGATGTGGTTAGTGCAGTTAGTGTAGCTGGGTTCAAAAAGGTTTGGATAAGTTCTTGGAGGAGAAGTCCATTAATGGCTATTAATCAATTTTACTTAGGGAATTGCCACTGCTATTAATTGCATCAGTAGCTTGGGTTCTTCTTAGTGTTTGGGTAATTGCCAGGTTCTTATGGCCTGGTTTTGGCCTCTGTTGGAAACAGGATGCTGGGCTTGATGGACCCTTGGTCTGACCCAGCATGGCAATTTCTTATGTTCTTATGTTTTAATGGGGGATTCTAGCATAGGATTTACAGTTTTCCTTTGCAGCTTTCTTTTTTCAACATTTGAAGAGGATGGGGTGGCTTTGGGGGTCATTGGGGACACCCTAAATATATTTAACTGAAGGGGGTTCAAGAGGTGGGGAGGGTCCTGGGCAGATGGCCAAATCATGGGGTCATCACTCTCTCTCTCTCTCTTTCTCTCTCAAATTCTTTTGAACCAAATATTATCTGTACTGCAAACACTGCAATGGTGCAGTTGCTTCACTGATTTGGTCACTTTTGTCTCAAAGAGTTCCCTAAGTAATGCATTATGATTCTTTGCATCCTGAACTAATGAATTTATCCCTTACTATCTTTGGACCTCATCATGAGGTAAACAATTAACTAGAATTTAATATAATCATGCTTTCATGAGTTTAATTAATGCATGTACTCCATCAAGCAATTGCTAATTATTCAATGACCAAAGTTGAACGCATGTGTTCTCATTTGTAATGATACTGGCTGCTTGGCGGCCCTCCTACCAGAAGTAGCCCTCACTGGCCCACTCCCAGATCTGCTCTAGCTTCTGCCTTGAAGGCTACATGATGCAGCAAGGCCAGACATATAAAGGCCTGCCTCACTCTCAGCTCAGTGCTTCATCATCAAGTAACTCTGACTCCTTGCTCTGGCCATTCTTGATTATATCTTGCCTTGTTTTTCCTCTGTTTAGGCTCTCAGTGGCCTGTGTGTGCCTCTCCATGTTCTTGTTCTGCATTAGACTTCCCAGTGGACTTTCTCACCAGTGTGTTCCCATCTTGCTCTTATCCTCCTGTGGGCCTTCCAGTGGTTCTCCTGTCTGTCTTGTTTGTCTGGTTCTATCTTGCTTTTCCTATCCCTGCCTTGCCTTCCCTTGTACCCTGTTCTAGATTAGCTTTTCCTTGCACTCTATCTCTGCCTTGTTCCGGTTCCTATCTCCCTGTCTGCCCTGATTCCTGCCTTGCCTTGCTCTGATCACAGCCTGCCTTCTTTTCGGCTGGAGCCCTTTTTCCAGGAACACCAGCAGAAAAGTCCTGCTGGCCACCAGGACCTGTGGGCTCAACCCAAGGAGGAGGTGACCAGTCAGGCAGAAGGCTCTGCCCTGCTTTGCTCCCTGTCCTACTCTGCTCTTGACCGCTGTGCTGCTCCTGTCTGGAGAATTACCTTTAACCAGCCTGCCTGACTGTGGCATTGTTCCCATTTCCATTGGATAAGTTGTATTGCTTTCCCAGGATATGTAAACATAATCCAAGGGCTAGGAAACTGAGCACAGAAAACCGAAGTGTAAATTCTTGTTCTTGAACAGCTGATATTGGACTAAGAAGTGGACATTTAGGGGTCAATATTTGAAGGAATTTGGCTAATTTTGAGACTTAGCCAGATAAACTCCATGTTTTGAATTACATTACCCCTAAAAGGCATCTATAAAAGAGCAGTCAATGAATGTTATATGGAGTTATGTACAAAGAATGTAAACATTGTATCAAAGTATTTCATGACTGGATTATTACTGATATTCCTAAAACTAGGTAAGATCTGAAGGAGTTGGATATACAAAATTAATTTTAAGAATAAGATAAATATAAAACAACATAGTCTTGTCTGTTCAGGGATCATTTCCCAAATGCCCTTGTCTTCCCATAAATAACAGTCCTAGCTCATCAGACTCTTCCTACTAGAGATGCAGGTGCCATTGGCCAAGAAGGTGAGTGCTGGGATCGGATCCTTCTTTACTTTACTCCAGGACCTGCACTAATGCTCTTCACTGTGATGTACGCTTAGTTACAATTCCCAAAAGCTGAATCACAAATGTGCTTCTATTTTATTCTTTGGTAAAATTGTAATCCTGAAGTAAGGATGATCTGTTCAAGCTTAATAATTGTCTTGTGTACTTCATCATCAGGTACAGATTAAAATGTATCCTGTGTCTTCTTCTGATCTTAAGCAGTGTGAAATTAGTAAAATATTTCCTTCTGTATCATTTGGTAGCTCAGAAGTTAATCTCATTGCTAAGTAAACATTTGAATCAGATCAAAGAAGGGTTTTTGTATTGACAATCTGTTACAATGTAAGAATCTGAATGTTAAACAATCATCCTAGGGTGGCCAATGTTTCTGGTGCACACACAGCCTTTTAGGAGCTGCCTTAGGGAAGCTCGGGGCTCTGGGTTTTTCTGATCCAGCTATGCCACCATTATTGAAGGTCTAATAATTACTTTATGAGAATAAGAACACTAATAATGACTTTAATTTCTTCAATCAGTTAGGAATCTTCCAAGGGAAATTCAGCTTCAGAGACACAATTTCCTATTCTTTGGAAGGAAGTTTTGGCTACCGGTGCAGTCTTTTTCTAAAATTATCATTGCAAGTACAAACTTGTGTGCATCCAGAATATTTACTTCTTTTACATAGCAGATATTTTATTTCTGATTTTTTCTGAGATGCTATCAGCATTGGCTTCAAAAGATTCTTTGCCATTATTAAAGGAACATTTTCTATTGCTTCCCTAAGTTTTGAGGAGTAATTGGCTTTTCTTTTTTCTTAATTCTGTTATTGAGATTGGACCTAACCCAATTTGCTATTAAGTTTAGGATTTTGGCAGGTTATGTTTCTGTTTTAATATTTTCAGAGGCTTTGTTAGTTTTGGTTTTCATTTTTCATTATGCAAATGTAACATTTTTTCTAGGTTGGATTTTGATATAAATTCAGTATTCAATTTTTCCTATTTTATAGATATAAATTGCTTTTACTGATTTGTAACACTGAAATCCTATAAAAAATAAAGTTACAAAATATTATTAGGTAAGATGAGAGGGGCAAGATCTGAAGTGTGATTCGAGATGGCTCATGTATAGGTGTGATGATTGCATTGAGCTCTTATGGAGATCCGCTCTTCTGCTCTCCCTGTTGTATTCATTCTTTAGGATATCAGTGTAAGGTTCAGATGAAAGATCCGCTCTTCTGCTCTCCATGTTGTATTCATTCTTTAGGATATCAGTGTAAGGTTCAGATGAAAGATCCGCTCTTCTGCTCTTCATGTTGTATTCATTCTTTAGGATATCAGTGTAAGGTTCAGATGAAAGATCCGCTCTTCTGCTCTCCATGTTGTATTCATTCTTTAGGATATCAGTGTAAGGTTCAGATGAAAGATCTGCTTCTCTGCTGACCCTGTTCCATTCATCCTTTATATGGACTAATGCAGTGCATGCTTCAGAGCTCTAATGGAGATCAGCACAGCGGCTTCCTCCAATTCACTTAGAAGGACAATGGTGGGAGAAGGTTGGTACAAGGTTGTTTCAAAAACATTCAGAGGACAATGTTAAAGCTATTTCCCAAGAAATGGAATTAAAAAAAAAAAGTTCACCCTATGAATGACAAAAGCTATGCTCATAGTGCCTGTGCATTCATAGCTTTACCTTCATTTTGAAGAGGTGCTCCTGAGGATTTTGAAACTTGCATGCACATAGATTTGTGGGATAATTTTCAAATGACCTTGTGTAAGTTTGCTTTAGATACCGATGTAAAGTCAGAGTTAAAAATTGTCCCCATATTTTACAGCAATGGGGCAATTTTGAAATTAAGACTTCACTTTAAATATTGCCTCAGGAATGAATTAGAAATAAAAATGGAAAAGGAAGGATCTTAGACAATTAATATAACTGCCAGCAGAAGTAATCTATTTGTTTATTTTGATTTAATTCAATTGCATATTTAAAATAGGAAAGTAGTTTAAGCTACAACTTTAGATTTTGCTTTAAAAGTTCACTTCATAAAAAAATGAAAAAACAAGTTTTATACATGTGAAGACAACATAATTATAAATGTGTGAGTATGTAACACAGAGATTGTGTCACCATAGTGTACATTTTCAATTGGTGTTATGTGTAAGCAGCTTGCACTCATGAGTGTGTTATTTGAAAAGCATTGAGAGTAGATGTGCATTTTACATTTTCCATATACATTTTAGGGATGTTCCAGGGCTGGGTTCAGAAGAATGCATGGATGTTTCTATTTTATACATTAAACAGATACAAGGAGAGAGGAAAAAGGATACAATCCACAAATCCACAAAAAATTAAAGAATTCTTAATACAAACAAATGACAATATCATAAGTCAAAGCTCTATAAATCTTTAATCTGCAGCCTCTCGCCACGCAATGCGCCACAGGCTGTATTCAGCCTTTAGAGCGTTTTTCATCTAATCATTTATTGTCATTTGTTGCTCTGTATTTAAACAGTTATACTTTATTGTATCTACAATTTTTTATTTGGTTTTTACTTTTATATTCAAAGCATCTTTACCCCAGACTTTACCACCAAATCACCAAATTTATAAAAAGGAATACTTAGCCCAGCATACCCTGGTGATATCACAGATTTGATTTGTTGGGCTAAGTATTCCTACTTATAAATTTGGTGATTTGGTGGTAGAGTCTGCGGTAAAGATGCTTTGAATATAAAAGTAAAAACTAAATAAAAAATTGTAGATACAATAAAGTATAACTGTTTAAATACAGAGCAACAAATGACAATAAATGATTAGATGAAAAATGCTCTAAAGGCTGAATACAGCCTGCGGCGCATTGCGTGGCGAGAGGCTGCAGATTAAAGATTTATAGAGCTTTGACTTATGATATTGTCACTTGTTTGTATTAAGAATTCTTTAATTTTTTGTGGATTTGTGGATTGTATCCTTTTTCCTCTCTCCTTGTATCTATTTAGTGATTAATTGGAGAGGTAATGGCTTCTATTTGTTGTGATTGTTTCTATTTTTATATACATTATTTTGCTTTCATATGGCATACCTGGCCCAAGGATCACTTTGGTGAAGCAAATCAAGCATTTCCCCTCTCTCACCCTCCCTATACAATTGGCATCAGCATCACCTTCCCTTTCTCTCTACCCTTGGAACCATCACCTTCTCTTCCTTTCTCTCTTCCTCCTACCCCCCTGGCATCATAATCACCCCCTCTTTCCTTGACATCTTCTTCATCCTTTCCCTCTCCTCCATCCCCTGGCATCAGCACTTTCTCTAGCCCTCTCCTCTTTTCCCATCCACCCTCTGCTATCATCATCATCACCACCTTCCTCTCCCACAAACTCTCCCCGTTCACATTATCATCTCCTTCCCTTTCATTCTACCCCTCTCCCCCACACCCTGGCATCATCTCGTTTTTTTCTCTCCCTCCATCTCTTCTACTCATCACCAGCATTATCAGCCTGAAGTCCCCCATTTCCCTCTCACCCCCACCCAGTCATTTTTTCACTTTTAAGATGATGACCAGGGCAAATATATGCAAGTGAAAGACTTCTGCATGTCCCTCTGGCATGTTGTAAAATAGTAACTTACTGTATAAATGTTGGCCCCTTCAAACAAACCGCCCTGGCCTACCTCTTCTTTGCACTTTCAATTTACTTGTAGACCCTGGATTTGCATGTGTATGCTTTTTTTTTTTTTAAATAGCAAATACTCACATAAATTCTATTTTATGAGTGGACGTGCTATTTTTTATGAGTGTGCAACTTTTGAAAAGTTACCTTATAATATATATGCCTTTTCACATGTATTTTAGAGCTGAAAATATATTTAATGGCGTCTATTAAAATCTCCTCACTTACATGGTAGAAGGGCATTTGCTTGAATAGGCTCACATCTGCTTAAAATTGCACGCTCAGGTTATTTTATAACATGCACTCACATATGGCACATTTGTTAAATAAATAGCTGCATCCCTGGGTGCAAGCTGATGAACATGCACAGATGTGCTCTCAGGCACCTGTTTAAAAGTTACCATCATATTGAATTATTTAATGGATGGAATTTAATAAAACTGCAGAAAACTCTACAGGAGTTACATGAACAATATTAATCTTAAGATTCAGAAAACAAAAAACATGATCTCTGTGTCCAGGGATCATATCCCGAATGGGCCTAACATCAAACTTAAACACTCCTGGCTCATCAGGTTATTTAGTTATTATTTATTTATTTTAAAGGGCTTTATTTCTGCATCTTCCTAATACGTGTTCAGTGTGGATTACAATGTACACTGATAGAAGAACATGATACATAAAGCAATACTACAATGTAAAATTAAAATATCATGTCAGAGATGAAGAAATCATTGGTCAAGAAATTATCTTGACCAGACCTTGACCAGATCTTGACCAGATCTTCATTATCATAAACTAGAATCTATGCTAATGCTCTTCAGCATGATACTTCCACAGATACAATTTGTAAATGCTCTTTAGTTGAGTGCACTCTTCAGTTACCAGTTATTATTTGATGTTACTGTAAGCCTGAAGAAAGGATCATCTATTCTAACTAGATAATTTCTTGACTAATTCAGCACTGGACCAGATATCAAGTGTCTCCCTTATGATTAAATAAAACATTTCCTGCTTTTCTGTATCTGTTAATTTGATCACCTCACTAGTCATTCTCCTTTCCAGATCATTTATAAATATATTAAAAAGCAACCGGTCCCAGTACAGATCCTCGAGATATGCAACTGTTTAGATTTCTTCACTGAAAAGCTTGACCATATAATCCTACTCTCTGTTTCCTCTCATTTTACCAGTTTGTGATCCACAAATGACATTTTCTTCCTATACCATGACTTTCAATTTTCTTAGGAGTCTCTCACATGGGACTTTGTCAAATGCCTTCTGAAAACCTAAAGACACTAAGGACTGGATTTACTAAATGTTGCAGAGCTTAGAATATCCAGCCCGTAATGGGGGGTGGGGTGGCAAAGTGAGGGTCGGGCCTGTGAAAGCCGGCAGCAATCACACATCCGCGGTGCAATTGCTGCCGGTTTCGCACCCAATAGCACCATCATAAACGGTGGTGCTATTGGGTGTGAAACTTGCGGCGAAAAGGGGCCTTACCTTTTTGCCATCAGCAATGTCTTCTGTATATATTAATCTGACTTTGCTACAGATGCTTCTCTGCTACAGGACACACAAGGATATCACAAGTAATTTAGTTGAAGCAAATATAAATTTATTATTGCAGATCTTTGGAGACACGACAGCCAGACCTTCAACACAGGGGAAAGCACTACAGCTGTCTCTCCCAGTACTTGTTAGAGCTGTATTATATAGGTTTAAAACATGCAGAGAATGCCTGTGAGCCTATGGTGATAATCACTTACGCAATATGACAGTGAAATAAACTACTTTAACCTGAAAACACTCCACCCACATTGAGACCCCTCTGTTTCTTAGCCTTGCTTTTGACAGACATGTTCTGCTTTTCTGAGTGTCCTTTCTCCTTGATCATTTCATCTCCAGGGGGCAGGGAGAAACTCTGATATCAGTTGAGCCTCTCAGTTGATTACAGATAATCCAAGAATGTGGTCTGGAATGTGGCCTCAGCGATTTGCTATCTGTAATCTCATGACCTTTGAGCATAGGCTTTGCAGAGCCTAAATGTATTCCAGATGTCTTCCAAAGTCTTGAATCTGAGGTCAGTTAAAGGTTTTAGTTGCAAACAAGCCACAGACAATAAAGGATTCTGGGAGCTGAGTGAGCCATAGTCTTAGCATTAGTCTCCATATTAGACTGCCCATATATCACTTCGCGTGCGATCCGCATAGAAAATGATTCCTAAGTGGTAGATTTTTAAAGACTTGCGACATCCATGTTATAAAATCATTGGGCCACACGCACATTCACTCCAGATTTTATAATCCACATGCGTATGTGCAAGCAGCGTGCAAAGTGGATTACACATATGCAAATTTTGGGTGATGATGCATCCCAGCTTTCCCAGTTTCTTCCCCCCTACTCTAACCTCCCTTCCCCTTCCCCTTCCCCTTCCTCTGTCCTCCCCAACCCGTAAATGCTACCATTTTTTTCCCTTGTTTTTCAACTTAATTCTGAGCCTGAAGCTCAGTCACAGTGATGAATGGTGCTGTCCCAGCCCGCCCCAACCCACCCCTGACCCACCCCTCCCTACCCCTCCTCACCCCTAGGCCTGCCTCTTCAAAGAGGCTGGGCAGTTCTGCACATAACCCCCTTTTTAACATGTGCAGAGGTTTTAAAATTTGTCTCACATTTATCCACATGTTTTTTAACCCTTTAAAAAATGTTACAGATTTGTGAGGCAAGAATTCCTTTGGGTGAATCCCATTAAACCTTGTTTATCAATATGTTCTGTGATTTTGTTCTTTAGAATAGTTTCCTTGATTTTTCCTGGCACTAAATTCATGTTCAGTGGTCTACAGTTTTGCAGATCACCCCTGTAGCACTTTTTAAATATCATGGTTACATTGGCCTGCTCCAATCTTCAGGTACAATGAACAATTTTAATGATAGGTTACAAATTACTAATAGATCTGGAATCTCATTTTTGAGTTCTTTCAGAACCCTGGGGTATATACCATCTGGTCCAGGCAATTTGTTGCTCTTTAGTTTGTCAATATGCCCTTCTACATTTTCTAGGTTTACAGTTCTGAAACTGAGAGTAATTTTATATAAGTGCATGTAGAATCAAAGTATGTGGATACAAATTAATTACAGGTTATAGTCCAAATATTCAAAGGAGAGTTATAAATACAGGTCTCCTTTGAAAATTAGGGCTCTATACAGAAACCCTGCCAGATCTGTGTGCATACATTTAGAAGTCCTCTGGAGCAGGTGTAAATGTATGTGTATACATTTATGTGTGTGCTTCTTAAAATCCAATGTAAACACATCATTGATTTCTGTACCCCAACTTTACCTTTTATCTATTTATCTATTTATTTATATTTGTAGAGTTTTATATACCGTTATTCGGTAGAGCCATCATAACTGTTTACAAAATATGCAATTATCATACAAAATATGCAATTAAGTACAATCAAATGGAGTTAATATAGTAGTTGGGAACAGTAGAGTTTTGTGAACAATAAAACAATTTTTTCTTAGTAGTTGAAAACAGAATAGTGCCTAGAACATTTTAAAGAATTTAACGGATCAAGTGAGAGAGCAGGGAGGGGGGTGAAAGGAGGGAACATCAGGAGAGCATGGAGAAGGAGGATTATGCTTGCGAGTTCTGTTGAGTGCTGAGATGATCAGGTGTCAGATGGTTAGAATAGAGTTTGCAGAATAAAAATATTTTTAGGTCTTTTTAAAATGTTTTTAGGATGTGCGTGTCAGTTCTTTGGGTAGGGTGTTCCAAATTTTGGGGGAAGCAATGGAAAATGCTCTTTCTCGTGTAGTTGAAAGATGAGCGTCTCTTAAGGTGGGGATGTTTAAGAATCCTGTGTTGTTAGAGCGTAGGTTTCTTTGTGGGTTTTGGGGGGTTATGTTTAAGCCTTTTAGTCCATGAAGATCATCATTTAGATTTTATGAATGATGGTCATAGATTTGTAGGTAATTCGTGCAGAATAGGTAGCCAGTGAAGAGAGGTCAAAATGGGTGTAATGTGTTTGTTTTTTTTTTTCCGGTAAGGATTCTGGCAGCTGAGTTCTGCAGTATTTGAGTGGTTTGAGGGATGATGAAGGGATTCCAATAAGTAATGAGTTGCAGTAATCGAAGGTGGAGAAAATAAGCAGTTGAGGACGGTTCTGAAGTCAGAAGGGTTGAGAAATGGCTTTATGTGTCTTAGGGTTAGTAGCTTGTGGTATCCTTCTTTCGTTTTATTTATATGTGGGGTTTGAAAGAGAGTTCAGCATCGATGGTAACTCCAAGGTTCCTGGTATGGGTGGTAGGGATTATCGTTGTCATTTGTTTATCTAGGATTGTCAGGGGTGGCAGAGTTGGATTGGGTTTTTTATCCATGAGTATGATTTCAGTTTTGTCGAAGTTGATTATGAGTTTCAGGGAGTTTAGTAAGTGCTTGATTGAGATAAGTAGATCTGATGTTTTTTGTATGCGTCTTCAATTGAGTTTTGTATGGGAATTAGAAGCTGAATGTCATCAGCGTAGAGGAAATGT
>NW_021821399.1:0-75357 GCF_901001135.1 Rhinatrema bivittatum | reverse complement strand
CGATCGAGGACACGATTCACATCCCTAACAAACGTTGTTAAGTTGCTGGCAACATACATAGATATGTTGCTGAGAGGTGAATTTGCATTATAACTTTAAAACAGAGGGCTGTGAATTATGGTAGGGAAGGACAGTGGGGGCGGGGGGGGGGGTGGGGGGGGGGAGGAATGTGCCGAAGAGAAGGTCTCAGGGGTAAGCTTGCTTGAACAACCAGGTTTTGAGTTTCTGCTTGAATTTTTTTGGGCAGAGTTCTCGGCATAAGTTGGAGGGCATGGAGTTCCATAGCGCTGGACCTGCTATGGAAAGTGAGCGTTCCTTGGTCGAGGTGAGATGAGTGAGTCTAGGGGAGGGTGTTTGTAAAGTGGCAAGCTACTGCGTGCGGGTAGGTCTGGTGGAGGAGTGAAACTGTAGGGAGTCGCTGAACCATTGCATATTTGGATTGTGGATGGCTTTGTGTATGAGTGAGAGTGTCTTAAAGTGGATCCTGGAGGCTATAGGAAGCCAGTGGAGTTGTTTTAGGATGGGAGTAATATGCTCTTTTTTCTGGTGCTTGTTAAAATGCGTGCTGCGGCATTTTGTAGCAGTTGTAAGGGGGCGATGGAGTTTTTGGGAAGGCCTAGTTGTAGGGCATTCGAGTAGTCTAATTTGGACAGGATAAGGGCTTGTAGTACTGATCTGAAGTCGTTGAGGTGCAGAAGGGGCTTTAGTTTTTTTAGTGTGTGTAACTTGAAGTAGTAGTCTCTAAGGGTGGAATTAATGAATTTCTTTAAGTTGAATCCTGTGTCAATGGTAACGCCTAGGTCACATACATGTTGTGAAAAGGGAGGGACGGGGGTGTATTGGAGGCTGAGGGGTTGGGACTATGGAGCGGGGGTGCGATGATCATGAGTTCGGTTTTGTTGGTATTTAGAGCTAGATTGAGTTTTGTAAGGAGGTCGTTGATGGAGGCAAGTGCCTTATCTCATGTTTTTAGAGCATTGGAGAGGGTGTCATTGATGGGTATGAAGATTTGCCCATCATCAGCATATATGAAGTGAGGTAGGCCAAGATCAGAAAGGAGATAGCAGAGGGGCAGGAGGTAAATATTAAAAAGTGTGGAGGATAGTGAGGAGCCTTGTGGAACACCTCATGTTATACTGATAGCCCTGGTTTCATAATTACCTATTTTAACTTTGAAATGTCTGTCAGTGAGATACGATTTAAACCAGAGGAGTGGGATCCGTGAAATTCCAATTTCAGATAGCCTGTCAATAAGGATCTTGTGGCTAATGGTATTGAAGGCTGCGGAAATATCCAGGAGGGCTAATATGAATGTTTGGCCCTTGTCTATGCCTGTGAGGATGTAGTCTGAGAGGGAGGTCAGGTCTCTGTGCTGAAATATTTTCGGAAGCCGTTTTGGGATGGAAAAAGAATGTGGTATTGTTCCAAGTAGTCAGTTAATTTAGGTTTCATTAAGACCTTTGTCACAATTCCACATCGGTGACTTACAAATAAACTGAGTGCCTTTGGCATGGGCCCTAGAGTGACTGACTGGGTTAGATACTGATTGAGTGGGAGGTAATAAAGGATAATGGTTGATATTCTCTTCGAGGAGAGGAGTGTTACTATTGTGTGCCACAGGGACTGGTCCCTGGACTGGTTCATTTCAACATTTTCATAAGCGATATTGCAAAAGGACTCTTTTTTTCCACAGGATAAACACCCAGGAAGGTGTGGAAACCTTAAGGATGGATCTAGTGTCTAGTCTGGCAGCTAATATTTAATGCTATAAAAAGCAGGGTCATGCATTTGGGCTGTAAAAACCCAAATAAATAGTATACAGTTGGGTGTTGAATTTTTCTATGCATATAACAGTAGTGGAATCTGGGGGTGATAAGGTGATAACAAAAGCCAGAACGCTGTTTTGGTGCATAGGGATAGGAATGATCAACAGGAAAAAGGAGGTAATACTGTCCTTGCATAAGTCCCATGTGAGACCTCAGTTGTGATATTGTGCTCAATTCTGGAGACCACACCTTCAAAAGGATAAAAACTGGACAGAGTCGATCCAGAGGATGGTTTCTAAAATGGTCCATGGTCTTTGTTACTGTATGTAGAATACAGGGACAGACAAATATCTAAACATATATACCCTAGAGGAAAGGTGAGATGGGGGGATATGTTAGAGACATTTAAATACCTCCAAGAACACAGGACGTGGCCTCTTCTAACAGAAGGAAAGCTCTAGATTGAGGGGTCATGAGTTGAGAGTGAAAGGAGGGTGACTCAGGGGTAATTTAATGAAATATTTACAAAGGGCATGGTGGATGCATGGAACAGCCTCTCCATAGAGGTGGTGGAGGTAGTGACAGTAACTGAATTCAAGAAAGCATGGGATAAACACAGAGAATCTCTGAGGAAGAGGTAGAGATTGCAGAACTGAGTAGCTGGTGTGGATGAGCAGAGAAAAGAGGCTGTATGGCCTTTTTCTGCCATCATGTTTCTATGTAACTGACAGATTAAAGTTTAAACCACTTTTGTTGGGGGTTTCAAAAGCATCTCTAAATATTCTTAACTTCTTTTGAATTCATATTCCTATCTACGTGGGTGGAAAAGAAATAGAAACATGTTTAATCGATGTTCAGAACCTGCAGAAGAATTTGGTATGTTCGGGCCTTGCAAGCTTTCTATAATACTAATGCGAAAGTGTTTCTCAAGATAAAGATGAACTCACTTCACTTTTACCTGCATTCAGTGTATTCTGTACGACCAGCAATGCTCAGCTCACAAATCAAAATTAAAGACTACAAAAATAAATGTTAAAAAATATGAACATGCTTGTGTTCAGTAATTTATTGCTCAGCAGCTTCATGAGTGAAAGCTAATTCATGTATAATTTTTGAAGAGAAACATCGCAATAAGAAAACAATTAAATATGTTTTGATATGCTGCTGGTAAATGTGACATTCATCTATCTGGCTTATCAGAGAAAAGCTAGGTCAGTCACTTAGATATATATCATGTTTGTCAATTTCCTTTTGAGTAATTGTTTTTATTATTCTTTCTGTTGAAATCATATGTTATATTACTTTTTACAACAAAAGCAATAAATCATTAGAATAATGCTGATGAGTTTTCTCTTTCCATCTTCCCTCTGTAAAATTGTGCCTTGCTCTCTGAAGACCAACAAACTACAGACTTATATATGACCAGCAGGATACTAATTAGTCACTGAAGATAAAGACAACTATATATGTACTAGTTCAATATGGGAGATCTGGGTTTGATTCACCAGACTTGGCGTTTGCTCAGCTAGTCAGAAGGGAAAGGAGCTAAGGTCAGGAATGACTTGGTTATAGAGAGAAGAGGGCAGGGTCTAAAAGGGGGCAGGGATGGGAATGCAATTAAAGCACCTGACAGCTGCAAATAAAGGCCCATATTCTAGTGCTTCACCTTACTGTCATAAATGTCACTGAATGGTGATGAGGCAGGTTCCAAAGAGCCTGCAAGCTCAGGTATGAAGGAAAGCAAGTCAGGACAATAAAAGAAGCAGAGAAAATAAAAGCATTCATCAAAATGGAAAGGCATGATTTTTAAGTTTTTTTTTTTTTTTTAAGTTTTGCAATGCCAGGGGTAGGCATCTCTAGTCTTGGAGTACAACAAACAAGTTTGGTGTTCAGGATATCCACAATGGAGGCAGCACATGCAAATATTTCTCATGCATCTTCATTGTGGATATTCTGAAAACCAGGCCTAATTGTGGCACTCCTGTACATTTGTTTGAAATGAATGGGTAAAATGCAATGAATGAGATAATTTTTGTTTCATGAGCAGACCCACAAAAACTAATGGACATTGACATGAATTAAACACAAAATTTTGTATCATTTGTTTATGTTTCCCATTAAAGTCTATGGCTCATTTAAAAGTGCTACAGTGAGTCTAATAAGTATTACAGGTAGGAAGTGTTTACAATGTTGCTTTTCCTATCTTTCTTGGGGGGGGGGATTATAAAAAATGGACACTTAAAAGACCCCCCAGACCCCCCCAACCCTTCCCATTTATTAAAAAATTGAGCCCCCCCCCCACGACCCAACCCCTTCCCCCAGGACTCACCACAAATACCTGGTGATCTAGTGGGGGGCCCAGAAGTAACCTCTTGTTCCCAGGCTGGTGGCTGCCCTTATTCAAAATGGTGCTGGCCATTCTTTGCCTCTACCATGTGACAGAGGCTGCCCAATGGCAATGGTAGCCCCTGTCAAAAGTTAATGGCAAAGGGCAGCTGGCACCATTTTGAATGAGGGCAGCCACCAGCCTGGGAACAGGAGGTTGCTCCTGGGCACCCCGTTACACTACCGGGTGTTTGTGGCGAGTCTTGGGGGAGTCAAGGGGGATCAGTGAGTGGGGGATGCCCTGGTTTTCTTTTATTAAATGGTGTGTTTTTTTTTAACAAAACAACGCAATAACATATTAAAAATAAATGATTCAGGGGTTTACTGAAAATGGCCCATCCCCAGAATGAAAATGAAAGAGCAACAACATTTTTCAAGGCGCCAACCCTAATAAGTATAGCAACCAAGAAATTTCTTAGTAGTCAGGACAGAACTTAGGTGGGAGAAGAGGACAAGTAGACAGGATGGAGGATCAATAAAAATGAAGCTGTCCTGCTTCTGACAATACACTTTGAGGGTCTTGCTGCCACACTTTTACTTGCTGCCACCCATGCCCCTGATGCTACAACTTGGGAATCTTGAAGGAACACTTCCTTGCTGCTATACCCCTTATCCTACACCTTGGGGGATCTTGTAGGCACTCTTCCTTGCTGCTATAGCCCTTATGCTACAACTTGGGGGATCTTGTAGGCACTCTTCCTTGCTGCTATACCTTATGCTACAACTTGGGGATCTTGTAGGCGCTGATCCTTGCTGCTATACCTTATGCTACACCTTGGGAATCTTGTAGACACTCTTCCTTGCTGCTATACCTTATGCTATACCTTGGGAATCTTGTAGGCACTCTTCCTTGCTGCTATACCTTATTCTACACCTTGGGAATCTTGTAGGCACTCTTCCTTGCTGCTATACCTTATGCTACAACTTGGGGATCTTGTAGGCGCTGATCCTTGCTGCTATACCTTATGCTACACCTTGGGAATCTTGTAGGCACTCTTCCTTGCTGCTATACCTTATGCTATACCTTGGGAATCTTGTAGGCTCTCTTCCTTGCTGCTATACCTTATGCTACACCTTGGGAATCTTGTAGGCACTCTTCCTTGCTGCTATACCTTATTCTACACCTTGGGAATCTTGTAGGCTCTCTTCCTTGCTGCTATACCTTATTCTACACCTTGGGAATCTTGTAGGCACTCTTCCTTGCTGCTATACCTTATGCTACACCTTGGGAATCTTGTAGGCACTCTTCCTTGCTGCTATACCTTATGCTACACCTTGGGAATCTTGTAGGCACTCTTCCTTGCTGCTATACCTTATGCTACACCTTGGGGATCTTGTAGGCTCTCTTCCTTGCTGCTATACCTTATTCTACACCTTGGGAATCTTGTAGGCACTGTTCCTTGCTGCTATACCTTATGCTACACCTTGGGAATCTTATAGGCACTCTTCCTTGCTGCTATACCTTATTCTACACCTTGGGAATCTTGTAGGCACTGTTCCTTGCTGCTATACCTTATGCTACACCTTGGGGATCTTGTAGGCACTCTTCCTTGCTGCTATACCTTATGCTACGCCTTGGGAATCTTGTAGGCACTCTTCCTTGCTGCTATACCTTATGCTACACCTTGGGAATCTTGTAGGCACTCTTCCTTGCTGCTATACCTTATTCTACACCTTGGGAATCTTGTAGGCACTCTTCCTTGCTGCTATACCTTATTCTACACCTTGGGAATCTTGTAGGCTCTCTTCCTTGCTGCTATACCTTATGCTACACCTTGGGAATCTTGTAGGCACTCTTCCTTGCTGCTATACCTTATTCTACACCTTGGGAATCTTGTAGGCTCTCTTCCTTGCTGCTATACCTTATTCTACACCTTGGGAATCTTGTAGGCACTCTTCCTTGCTGCTATACCTTATTCTACACCTTGGGAATCTTGTAGGCTCTCTTCCTTGCTGCTATACCTTATTCTACACCTTGGGAATCTTGTAGGCACTCTTCCTTGCTGCTATACCTTATTCTACACCTTGGGAATCTTGTAGGCACTCTTCCTTGCTGCTATACCTTATGCTACACCTTGGGAATCTTGTAGGCACTGTTCCTTGCTGCTATACCTTATTCTACACCTTGGGAATCCTGTAGGCACTCTTCCTTGCTGCTATACCTTATTCTACACCTTGGGGATCTTGTAGGCACTCTTCCTTGCTGCTATACCTTATGCTACACCTTGGGAATCTTGTAGGCACTCTTCCTTGCTGCTATACCTTATTCTACACCTTGGGAATCTTGTAGGCACTCTTCCTTGCTGCTATACCTTATGCTACACCTTGGGAATCTTGTAGGCACTGTTCCTTGCTGCTATACCTTATTCTACACCTTGGGGATCTTGTAGGCACTCTTCCTTGCTGCTATACCTTATTCTACATCTTGGGAATCTTGTAGGCTCTCTTCCTTGCTGCTATACCTTATGCTACACCTTGGGGATCTTGTAGGCACTGTTCCTTGCTGCTATACCTTATGCTATACCTTGGGAATCTTGTAGGCTCTCTTCCTTGCTGCTATACCTTATGCTACACCTTGGGGATCTTGTAGGCACTGTTCCTTGCTGCTATACCTTATGCTACACCTTGGGAATCTTGTAGGCTCTCTTCCTTGCTGCTATACCTTATGCTACACCTTGGGAATCTTGTAGGCTCTCTTCCTTGCTCCTGTACCTTATGCTACACCTTGGGAATCTTGTAGGCGCTGATCCTTGCTGCTATACCTTATGCTACACCTTGGGAATCTTGTAGGCACTCTTCCTTGCTGCTATACCTTATGCTATACCTTGGGAATCTTGTAGGCACTGTTCCTTGCTGCTATACCTTATGCTACACCTTGGGAATCTTGTAGGCACTCTTCCTTGCTGCTATACCTTATGCTACACCTTGGGGATCTTGTAGGCACTGTTCCTTGCTGCTATACCTTATGCTACACCTTGGGAATCTTGTAGGCTCTCTTCCTTGCTGCTATACCTTATGCTACACCTTGGGGATCTTGTAGGCACTGTTCCTTGCTGCTATACCTTATGCTACACCTTGGGAATCTTGTAGGCTCTCTTCCTTGCTGCTATACCTTATGCTATACCTTGGGAATCTTGTAGGCACTGTTCCTTGCTGCTATACCTTATGCTACACCTTGGGAATCTTGTAGGCACTCTTCCTTGCTGCTATACCTTATGCTACACCTTGGGGATCTTGTAGGCACTGTTCCTTGCTGCTATACCTTATGCTACACCTTGGGAATCTTGTAGGCTCTCTTCCTTGCTGCTATACCTTATGCTACACCTTGGGGATCTTGTAGGCACTGTTCCTTGCTGCTATACCTTATGCTACACCTTGGGAATCTTGTAGGCACTCTTCCTTGCTCCTGTACCTTATGCTACACCTTGGGAATCTTGTAGGCGCTGATCCTTGCTGCTATACCTTATGCTACACCTTGGGAATCTTGTAGGCACTCTTCCTTGCTGCTATACCTTATGCTATACCTTGGGAATGTTGTAGGCACTGTTCCTTGCTGCTATACCTTATGCTACACCTTGGGAATCTTGTAGGCTCTCTTCCTTGCTGCTATACCTTATGCTACACCTTGGGAATCTTGTAGGCACTGTTCCTTGCTCTTATACCTTATGCTACACCTTGGGAATCTTGTAGGCTCTCTTCCTTGCTGCTATACCTTATGCTACACCTTGGGAATCTTGTAGGCTCTCTTCCTTGCTGCTATACCTTATTCTACACCTTGGGGATCTTGTAGGCACTCTTCCTTGCTGCTATACCTTATTCTACACCTTGGGAATCTTGTAGGCACTGTTCCTTGCTGCTATACCTTATGCTATACCTTGGGAATCTTGTAGGCTCTCTTCCTTGCTGCTATACCTTATGCTACACCTTGGGAATCTTGTAGGCACTGTTCCTTGCTGCTATACCTTATGCTACACCTTGGGAATCTTTTAGGCTCTCTTCCTTGCTGCTATACCTTATTCTACACCTTGGGGATCTTGTAGGCACTCTTCCTTGCTGCTATACCTTATTCTACACCTTGGGAATCTTGTAGGCACTGTTCCTTGCTGCTATACCTTATGCTATACCTTGGGAATCTTGTAGGCACTCTTCCTTGCTCCTGTACCTTATGCTACACCTTGGGGATCTTGTAGGCGCTGATCCTTGCTGCTATACCTTATTCTACACCTTGGGGATCTTGTAGGCACTCTTCCTTGCTGCTATACCTTATTCTACACCTTGGGGATCTTGTAGGCACTCTTCCTTGCTGCTATACCTTATTCTACACCTTGGGAATCTTGTAGGCGCTGATCCTTGCTGCTATACCTTATTCTACACCTTGGGAATCTTGTAGGCTCTCTTCCTTGCTGCTATACCTTATGCTACACCTTGGGGATCTTGTAGGCTCTCTTCCTTGCTGCTATACCTTATGCTACACCTTGGGAATCTTGTAGGCTCTCTTCCTTGCTGCTATACCTTATGCTACACCTTGGGAATCTTGTAGGCTCTCTTCCTTGCTGCTATACCTTATGCTACACCTTGGGAATCTTGTAGGCTCTCTTCCTTGCTCCTATACCTTATGCTACACCTTGGGAATCTTGTAGGCTCTCTTCCTTGCTGCTATACCTTATGCTACACCTTGGGAATCTTGTAGGCTCTCTTCCTTGCTGCTATACCTTATGCTACACCTTGGGAATCTTGTAGGCACTCTTCCTTGCTGCTATACCTTATGCTACACCTTGGGAATCTTGTAGGCTCTCTTCCTTGCTGCTATACCTTATGCTACACCTTGGGAATCTTGTAGGCTCTCTTCCTTGCTGCTATACCTTATGCTACACCTTGGGAATCTTGTAGGCTCTCTTCCTTGCTGCTATACCTTATGCTACACCTTGGGGATCTTGTAGGCTCTCTTCCTTGCTGCTATACCTTATGCTACACCTTGGGAATCTTGTAGGCTCTCTTCCTTGCTGCTATACCTTATGCTACACCTTGGGAATCTTGTAGGCGCTCTTCCTTGCTGCTATACCTTATGCTACACCTTGGGAATCTTGTAGGCTCTCTTCCTTGCTGCTATACCTTATGCTACACCTTGGGAATCTTGTAGGCTCTCTTCCTTGCTGCTATACCTTATGCTACACCTTGGGAATCTTGTAGGCTCTCTTCCTTGCTGCTATACCTTATGCTACACCTTGGGAATCTTGTAGGCTCTCTTCCTTGCTGCTATACCTTATGCTACACCTTGGGAATCTTGTAGGCACTCTTCCTTGCTGCTATACCTTATGCTACACCTTGGGAATCTTGTAGGCTCTCTTCCTTGCTGCTATACCTTATGCTACACCTTGGGAATCTTGTAGGCTCTCTTCCTTGCTGCTATACCTTATGCTACACCTTGGGAATCTTGTAGGCTCTCTTCCTTGCTGCTATACCTTATGCTACACCTTGGGAATCTTGTAGGCTCTCTTCCTTGCTCCTGTACCTTATGCTACACCTTGGGAATCTTGTAGGCTCTCTTCCTTGCTGCAATACCCCTTATTCTACACCTTGGGGATCTTGTAGGCTCTCTTCCTTGCTGCTATACCTTATGCTACACCTTGGGAATCTTGTAGGCTCTCTTCCTTGCTGCAATACCCCTTATTCTACACCTTGGGGATCTTGTAGGCACTCTTCCTTGCTGCAATACCCCTTATTCTACACCTTGGGGATTTTTGCTGCCACTCTGCCTTAAGAACATAAGATTTTTCCATATGTGCTGAGATTGAGAGTCTGTCAAGCCAGTATCCTATTTTCAATGGTGGCCATGCCTGGCAAAATCTCAAACAGTAACTAGATCCAATGCTGCTATCGTACAGTAATAAGTAGTGGCTATTCCTTAAGTCTACTTGGTTAACAACAGTTTACTGACTTTTGCTCCGGGAACTTGTCCAAATGTTTTTTAAACCCAGTTATGCTAACTGCCTTAACCACATTCTCCAGCAATGAATTTCAGAGCTTAATTGTGCGTTGAGTGAAAAATAATTTTCTCCAATTTGTTTCTAGTTCAAATCTTTTTATTTATATTTAACACTCAAGCAATACATAATAATTATGCAGAGATGCGTGAGACACTTCACACCTCCACAAGTTAATGCAAATACTAGCGATACATGAACCACAAACACCTGAAAACCCCCTCACCCCACCCTCCCTCCCTCTCCCACCCGTGCATATTTTACAGATTATAGAATCACAACGCAGGCAAGGAATATGGGTTCATCTCTCACTGTACTCAATGTACTGTGTTTACAATTGGACTTCTCACCCGATCAGATAGTGATTATAAATAAGAATCCCAAACTTTCAGTAAAAGTTTTGCTTAATTGTCAAATCAATTTTTTTGAATGCAGTTCCATAATACATTGCTTATGAACAGCAAGACGTAGTTGTATGTGTGTAGGCATCTTGGGGGACAGCCACTTCTGCAAAATGGATATTTTTGCCAACAACACTTTTCTTTGTAAACTTATCTTTAAAGACTATTTGATGTAGAGTATCAAAAAGAAAAAAACAGATCCTTAAAGGTATGAATACTCACATAATATCATATATATATTGCTGCACTTTTCTTCACAATTGTTAATAGTGGAACATGACCAAAACTGATATCCTAACAAGCTCTCATCCAACTGACATTTGAGACAACACTCTGACTGGCAGAGTTTCCAAACACAGGCTTGTTTATGAAATACATATGAGCACAAGAGCAACTTTTAGTATGTTTCTTGCAGGCCTACAATAGTAGTAATTGTACTTTATTTCTGCTGCCAACATATACTTTATATGTATATGTTAGTATACATATAAAGTATATGTTATGTATATGTTAGTATACTTTATATGTATATGTTAGTTTATATGTATATGTTCTGCTGCCAACCCCGTAATATGTTGGCAGCAGAAATAAAGTATATGTTGGTAGCAGAAATGGGATTTCTCTTTGATTAAGAAATTTATATAAAAATTATATCATGTGATGGCTGGGATCCTCTAAGTGAAAGAGATCCCGAAGGAGCTCCTGATTCTCATGTTTATGTTTTTTGCAGATCCATGGAATTAGCATAGTGGCTAATTTGTAAATAAGCGTAAAAGTGCCTTTGGTCTAACTCATAATCCCACTGAAGATCCTAAAATGAGAACATCTCTGCCCATCCCCTCATCAAAAAGCTGAGCGAGTATTGAAAGCCCTTTTGATTCTCAATCCTTGAAAATTCAGTGCAACGGGAGTGGACTCCTGCTGCTGTGATGTGGTTGGCACGGCCTGGGGGTTGAACCCCACAGGCCTACACTGACAGCTGGTGGAGGGTACCCTATGATGAGACTGGTCTAGAACTTCACCTTTATCAGCCGCTTTCCCAGCAGGTTCAGTCTTTGGGTTCCGGGGGCTGGTAGGCGAGATTCTTTCAGGGAATGGCATGAAGGAAGGTCCAGAGCCAGGCAAGGGTCAAAAGAATGGCAGCAAGCAAGAGTATTCAGAGTCCAGGCTAAGGTCAGATTTAGGAGTCAGGCTGAAGAGAAGACAAGGATGAGGCAAGAGGGACTGATAAAGCAGGACAAGCTGGGAGGCAGGTGGAGCTGGATATGACGAAGCAGGAAGGCTGGAAAGACAAGGCTGGGCAGGCTGGAATGACAAGGCAGACAGGGACAGCAAGGCTGGACGAGATGAGTAGGAGCAAGAGCAACGATGCACTACTGAGGTAGGAGGACCTGTTGCTGAGGCACCGGCTAAGACCGTGGCTGGCACCACAGCCAGCTCTGACATCATCTTGCAGCACCTCTAAGTCCTGGTGCACACTAACTGTATGCATTTTTAAAGCAGCAAATACTTCTTTGCTTTCTGATGCAGCAGAGAATTGAATTTTGCCTGCACAGTCACAAAAATATCTTTATTTGCAGAGGTAGGTCTCAATTCATACATTTTTTTTTGACAATTGGAGTTGCTTTTCCAACCTCAATATTTTATTATTCAAATCCATATTCCAGGATACCATATTTACTATAATATCACCCCGTATTACTGCCTTAGATGATTCCCATAACAGAATCAGAGACTTAGCATGTTCTTTATTGTTCTCTGCATACTCCTTAAATTTTTGTTTCCTGAACAAATACCTGGGAAATCTCCAGGTTCATCCTGCTGCTGGTGTGGAGTGTCATCTTGGACGGGACAAACCCTCCTTAGTCCTGAGTGAGTCTCACAGCTAGTAGGTAGAAAAAGAAGTAAGGCCAGTTGTTCCTTACTCTGTTGAGTGGAAGAGGCCAAGGGTACCTATTTTTCTAAGTATTAGAATTTTCTTAAATTATGGTGGTACAGATGGTAAATGTGAAATGTTGGTTCAAAGTGGGTGACGACTCACAAGCTACGGTTCTCCCTACTGGACAACAATAGAAGTACTTATGATAAATGTTGTGATATAATTGTGATTTAATGTTAAGTGTTAAAGTAATGCAAAAAATGCTCTGAGGTGTATCCAACCAATATCTTTATAAGAAAAATATACAACTCTTTGAAGGGACTTTGAATTCAAAGTCCCTTCTGTGTATTCAGGAAAGGGGTGTATATTTTTCCTATAAAGTGTTATAGTAAGATATATGTCTCAAGTCTATACTGGACATAGATTCCCTTGGGTTAGCGCACCCCAAATGGTAAAACAGGGTATTGCCAAATCTTATAATGTTTAAATGTTAACATGTTTGTCTGCTATAAAATTAATGCTCTGTGTATGTGTTTGCCTACCTTCCCACAAATTTCTTTGGGGGGAAGAGAGGATGTGGAGACCCCCTGGTCAACCACTAGATGGCCCTAGATGCCTGCGATAGGATTTTTACAGCTAGAAGGTGATGCCATCTTATCAGCACCCCCTCCCCCCATGAGGCTGTCTGAGATGGGCGGACCAGTTTTCCTGTAAGTGGGGGCTTGGAGGAGGTAAAGTGTTAGGATATTGGCAAGTGAGGAGTTACAGTTTTTCCTGCAGAGTGAGGCCCATCTCCTCACTAGGGATATCTTTGGAGGTTATTCCTCCCTTGTATTCTCTGCCAGGTGGGATATACCTCTTGTTAGAGAAAAGATACTTTGTTAAGAGTTTTACTACTTTTTGAGAGTTATTTTATGGAAGTACAGCGTGGGTTCCTCTTGGAGATGGCCATTCAATGGATCCGGAAGCCAGGAGTCGGAAGACCTGCTAGTGCCTTCTAGGTCAGAGAAGGACTGCGGTGACAGGAGCACTCCAGAGGGTTTATGGCCATTTTGATTGAGAGATTTCTATTTCATTTGAGAGGAGATTTTATTCACCTCCTCTCCAGTGGAGACCGGACAGTGTGCCTGATCTCTATCAGCTATAGACATTTGACACCGAGAGGTCAAGAAAGGTATCTAATTAGGAGAGAGAGAGGAAAGAAGTCAGAATTGAAGACCCACCACTGGATCTCCTCCCTGGGACACAGGCTCAGACTGGGTGCAAGGAAACCAAAGAGGACTCAGGTAGGACTGTTCTATTTTCAAGGGGACCCTGTGCCAAATAGGATTTTACCCCTGATTTGGGATGCTACCCACTCAGTACAGGACTGGCAGGAACCATCCTCAGAACCTGAGTCAGATATACATACACAGAGACAAGAGGACACTCATTTGTAATTTCTGTTGTAGCACCGAGGACATTGATTTAAATTCTATTGAATCAGTAAATTATAATTTGAACACCCAGTTTCTGTCTTGTTTCATCTGTCCCAAGTCAGCATCACTACAGAAAAATCATCAGGTACAAAGAGACACACTGCAACAGATTTACATCGCCACCTGGGCCAGAAGCAACAGCTTCCCCCCATAGCAAGGATCCACACCTTGGGGGATAAAGGAGGCACAAACGATAAGAGTGAAGACAGCCCCAGAGATATACATTATTTTTGTGTGCCCTTGAAGAGAAATGCCACTTAAAAAAAAGGGTTACAAACACATTACTTCTGTAAGGACCAAAATGATAAGAACATAAGAAGTTGCCATACTGGGTCAGACCAAAGGTCCATCAAGCCCAGTATCCTGTTTCCAACAGTGGCCAATCCAGGTTATAAGTACCTGGAAAATACCCAAACATTAAGTAGATCCCATGCTTCTGATGCCAGTGACTATTCCCTAAGTCATCTTGATTAATAGCAGACAGTTAATGGACTTCGATGAGAACTTATCCAAAACTTTTTAAAACCCAGCTACACTAATTGCACTAACCACATCCTCTGGGAACAAATTCCAGAGCATAATTGTGCATTGAGTGAAAAAGAATTTTCTCTGATTAGTTTTAAATGTGCCCCATGCTAACTTCATGGAGTGCCCCCTAGTCCTTCTATTATCCGAAAGAGTAAATAACTGATTCACATGTTCCCATTCTAGTCCTCTCATGATTTTAAAGACCTCTATCATATCCCCCCTCAGCAGTCTCTTCTCCAAGCTGAACAGCCCTAACTTCTTTAGCCTTTCCTCATAGGGGAGCTGTTCCATCCCCTTTATCATTTTGATTGCCCTTCTCTGTACCTTCTCCACCACAACTATATCTTTTTTGAGATATAGCGACCAGAACTGTACACAGTGCTCAAGATGCAGTCTCACCATGGAGCGAAACAGAGGCATTATGACATTTTCAGTTTTATTCACCATTCCCTACCTAATAATTTCTAACATTCTATTTGTCTTTTTGACTGCCACAGCACACTGAGCCAATGATTTCAATGTATTATCCACAATGATACCTAGATCTTTTTCTTGGGTGGTAGTTCCTAATATGGAACCTAACATCATGTAACTACAGCATGGATTATTTTTCCCTATATGCATCACCTTGCACTTGTCCACATTAAATTTCATCTGCCATTTGGATGCCCAATCTTCCAGTCTCACAAGGTCCTCCTGCAATTTATCACAATCCGCTTGAGATTTAACCATTCTAAATAATTTTGTATCATCTTCAAATATGCTCACCTCACTTGTCATATTCCTTTCCAGGTCATTTATAAATATATTGAAAAGCACCAGTCCAAATACAGATCCCTGAGGCACTCCACTGTTTACCCTTTTCTACTGAGAAAATTGACCATTGAATCCTACTCTCTGTTTCCTGTCTTTTAACCAGTTTGTAATCCATGAAAGGACACTGCCTCCTATCCCATGATGTTTTAGTTTTCTTAGAAGCCTCTCATCAGGGATTTTGTCAAACACCTTCTGAAAATCCAATTACACTACATCTATCGATTCACTTTTATCCACATGTTTATTAACCCCTTCAAAAAAATAAAGTAGATTTGTGAAGCAAGGATTATACTATGTAATGTAGGCTAGAAAAATGTACCATGTGCCCTGCACCCCCAGAGAGGTTTGTTGTAATGGCTCAACTCTGTTTTATATCAGAAACCAACCCCTAATGGCTTTTGTGGACTTTTGAATTGGAATTAGAGAGAGCAGAAGCTCAATTGCAATTATTGATATATGTCACACAGACACATTATATCTGAAATTATTTTGAAATTATTCCTGTAACATGTCTTGAACTCTGCTGTTGGAAAGATGTGCCATAAATAAAGGTTAATTTGACTTGACGTCTGCCTTCTGTTCCCCTACATCAAATCTGCAAGGCCAAAGCCTTGGTGAAGAGCCTAGTTGGGTGAGAGATTGGCTGCTAGCTCACATCTAGTAGCTAGCTAGTGAGCTGTTTCTTTCATTTGTACTTTTGTTTTGGAAGGAAATTTTGGGCCACCCTTCCTTTCCAGGAGAAAAGAAGGAGGGTTCCTCAGTCCTGGATGAAAGCTTCTGGTCCTTTGGGGTTCTAGTCCTTTGTGGAATAGTGCCTGGGAGTATCATTGTGAGTAAATAATTTTGTTTTGAGTGGCTGGAGGTTGCTTTGTGGTTTTTGGAAACCATTCAGTTCACCCCTGAAAGACTTAGTGCTAAGACAGCAGAAATTGTTGAAGGTGTGGGTGCCAATACAGTGTCATATTGGGAGGAGAAGAGATAACTATTGAGTTACCCATCTGGTGTTTAACCAATGGAGACAGAGAGGAGGTGCCCACATGGTGAATAAAGGAAGAAAAGAGTGGTATTGAGTTTTAAAATGAAGCAGTTGATGTCAGATATCAACAAGGGGAAGCTGAAGGGCATAACCTTGCCAGCTAGCATAGGGGCAGCCCTAATGTCCAGGAAGTTACGGGAAGACCACTAATTAGAGAATCAAGTGAACACACAATTATATTTAATGATTCAGTTACTATGGATGCAACCAAAAATAAATATAAAGGGCCGGATTTTAATACCTATGCACGGGCATAGATTTGTGGGCGCAACCCGGCACGCACAAATCTACGCCCGATTTTATAACATGCGTGCGCAGCCGCGCACATGTTATATAATCCAGGGTCAGTGCACACAAGGGGTTGCACACTTGTGCACCTTGCGTGCGTCAAGCCCTAGGGGAACCCCGATGGCTTTTCCTGTTCCCTCCGAGGCCGCTCCGAAATCGGAGCAGCCTCGGAGGGAACTTTCCTTCCGCCCCCTACCTTCCCCTCCCTTCCCCTCCCTTCCCCTACCTAACCCGCCCCTCAGCCCTACCTAACCCCCCCTAACCTTTGTTCCATAAGTTGCACCTGCCTCCGGGCAGGCGTAGGTTGCGCACGCCGGCCGAGTGCTGGCACGCGATCCCTCGGCATGGCCACTGTGCCAGAGGCCTCGGTCCTGCACCCGCCCCGTCCCTTTCACAAAGCCCCGGGACATACGCACGTCCCGGGGCTTGCATGCATCACCGGGCCTATGCAAAATAGGCTTGGCGTGCATAACCCCCCTACGTGCATAAATCCAGCTGGATTTACACGCACAGGGCTTTTAAAATCTGCCCCATACTGTGCCAAATAATTTCTGTTGAAGTTATTCAGTAAAATTACTTTGGAACACCATTAAGGAGCCCTGACTATTTTTTTGGTACACCACAGATAGACATATTAGTTAGTGCCTGGGATCCTGAAGGTTAATCTATATCCTCACTTTAGAATCCACACCAGTGAGCAGATCGAGTGAGTCAGGGACTCAGCCCCAGAATTGAGTGTGGACTCCTTTATTCATAGGAGGAGTCTGGGAAGGAGTTACATCTCCTTTTCCAAGAATATTTTATTTGTAGCAGTTTAACTTAGGTGACGAGTTTTGGAATGTGTTGGACTCCTGCATTTACAGAAGAATCTATAGCTGTATGTTCCTCAATTCTACTTTTCCATGACTGTATACTTGAAAGTCACAGGTATATTATAAACAGCCCAAATCAAAAGTTGCATAAGTGGACATCATTTTATTCTTGCTGTGGTTACAGTGTCTCCAGATATAGAAGCAGTTTGCACTCAAGATCATTTGCAAAAATGGTACAATAAAGAGGGAACAGGATGATACCTATGATGGATCAGTGGGTTTGCACAATGACAATACCTCTGAAGTAGTTAGTTGTAGACTGACTGCCTTTGATTAATATTCATTCATGGTGATGCTCATTTCAAGCCAATATTGACAGGATAATGTATACATTTCTGTATTAAATAGAATTGACTTGAGCTGCAATTTTTTTTCTGCTTTCGTTGTTTCAGGCAAGCCTGGATTTAGACATAGACCACATAGGCAACTGCTTCTGGTGCCACATTCATATAAGCGCCAGAATGTTGCCATCGCTGCCATACCTAAATCCATACCTGCAGCCGTGATGCCGTTTCTCACCTCTAGCGACCATAAAGATGCTAAAAAATGAAGCGCAGGGGCTTCAACAGCCCTCGCATGCTGATGGATACTGCAGGAACCCGCCCTTCCTCCTGCATGGGCTTCCCATAGAATTCCGTGCAAAAGGCGGGGCATCACGGGGTCTGTTAGCATGCGAGGGCTGTTGAAGGACCCACACTGTTTTGTTTTGTTCATCTTCAGGTGCTGTGATAGAGGTGAGGAGGGGAGGGTAAGGGGATTTGGGCAGGAGGGATCATCCGCACCCTCTATCACCACCCCGCTGCAGGGAAGAAGGGGAGGATAACACCCTCCTCCAACTACCTATGCACACGTTACCTTAATCCAGCCTTTTTTTTCCAGGATATCTACTATTATACAGTTGAGTTGCACTGTTAAAAAGAAGAAAAAATGTAGAAGTCACAGATTCAATTTATTGGAACGTAGCACTGGGCTGACATCAAATCAATTGCTAAAAAACTTTCTTTCTTCCTTGCCAGTACCATATGCTAACGGCCAGGATGTGCAAAATGGCAATGTCAGGGCAGGAATGCCTGGGGATTACTCCTGTCCCTTTAGTAGAGAACTCAGGAGGGAGGGATATGTGGGCAACTGCAATTTTTGAGGGTAATTGTGGGCTTCAGGCCTACAAGGGAGGAGCAGAGGAGGAGAGCAGTGAGTTGATATTTTGTAGTGAGGGTAGACATCAGCTGTATAGAGGGGATAGCAGTAGTGCTTCCTCAGGCAATTGCAGTGCACGGTAGGGCCGGGAATGAAATGTGGTGGAAACCACAATGATAATTTTGGGGGGGTTTGTGGCAGTTCATAAGAACATAAGTACTGCCATGCTGGGTCAGGTCAACAAGGTCCTGTGAGCTCAGCATTCTTTCTCCGACAGTGGCCAATCTGAATCATTTTAAAATGACAGCACATCTTACTTAATAGCAGATACCTCTTTCAGGTCTTCTGAACATTAGTTCTAGGTTAATTTTTACAGTTTATAATTCTGAGATGATTCAGATCCTAAAGAATTTGGTATTTGTTAATTGATGATAGAAATCCAATGTTGTATGCACTTGCGTTTCCATAGTCTAGGATAAAATTTGATTCATATTTGGATACATAAGAACATGCCATACTGGGTCAGACCAAAGGTCCATCAAGCCCAGCATCCTGTTTCCAATAGTGGCCAATCCAGGCCATAAGAACCGGGCAAGTACCTAAAAACTAAGTCTATTCCATGTTATTGTTGCTAGTAATAGCAGTGGATATTTTCCAAGTAAACGTAATTATTAGCAGGTAATGGACTTCTCCTCCAAGAACTTATCCAATCCTTTTTTAAACACAGCTACACTAACTGCAATAACCACATGTGTGAAAAAGAACTTTCTCCGATTAGTTTTAAATGTGCCACATGCTAACTTCATGGAGTGCCCCCTAGTCTTTCTATTATCCGAAAGAGTAAATAACTGATTCACATTTACCCGTTCTAAACCTCTCATGATTCTAAATACTTCTATCATATCCCACCTCAGCCGTCTCTTCTCCAAGCTGAAAAGTCCTGACCTCTTTAGTCTTTCCTCATAGGGGAGCTGTTCCATCCCCTTTACCATTTTGGTTGCCCTTCTCTGTACCTTCTCCATTGCAACTATATCTTTTTTGAGATGCGGTGACCAGAATTGTACACAGTATTCAAGGTGTGGTCTCACCATGGAGCGATACAGAGGCATTATGACATTTTCCATTTTATTCACCATTCTCTACCTAATAATTCCCAACATTCTGTTTGCTCCCTCCCTGGCATCGCTGGGCACTCACTGAATTGCTGTCCTGTGATCATGCTTCAGGAGAGGCAACCAGCTCACTTTTGTGTCTGTCCCTGTAAGGCCTCCCTAATCTGCTCCAGATATCTCTCACCTACACTGGCAAGCCAGAGATCTTTGCTTGTTGTTAAAGGTGACCTTTAAGCATGCAGAGTATAGCAGGGCATAAGAGCGCCCATGTTGCTGCAAGGCTTTCTTGATCATGGCATAACCTTCCCTGTTCTTTTTCACCACCATCAAGATGTCTTGAAAGAACATCACCTTCTTGTTTTTATAAAGGATCTCTCCCCTTCATGCATGCCACATCCATGATGCGAACCCTGTCCAGGAAGGCATGCAGCTGCAGGATGACAGTGCGCAGCCTCCTGCCTGAACCTGGCCTTGGATCAGAACACCCTATGAGCCCTTTCCAACTTTATTGAGCCTTCAGACATTCCTTTGGCACCCACAACTGAAAAAAGGGCAACGGGGTCGTTCCTTTCTCTCCTTCTGGGAGGCCCATTAGTTGAATGTTGCAGTGGCGCCCTCGATTCTCAAAATCATCGATTTTATTAGTCATCTCTGTGAGCCGCCATTCAAGGAAATCCACCTTACACCTCGCCTCCATCAGGGACAGCTGAAGGTCCTCTACCCGGGTTTCAACTTCCTCAATGCGCAATGAGTTATTCTGCTCTGATGCCAAAAATCTGCTTCTTTTATCGTCACAAAATTCTCTATCAAAATTCATGGTGAACTTGGTGGCAGAGTATTCAAATATCATTTGCAGTTGCTTGGCGTGTCCACTGGCTTTGCAAGCATAGGCCACCTGTCACCTGAGGTCTGCTCTTCGGCCTGTACCCTGCTGCTGCTCAACGTTTTTTGTCCTGATTTCTGTGCTTTATCAGCCTTATCTGCCCACATAGTAGGAAGCGATTTAGAAGGCACTTCTTTCAACATGTTTGAAGCATCAAAAGGTTAGGAGTACTTAGGATGCTAACAGATTTTATGCCAGGTGGTCAAGAGTGTCATCCACATGCGTCCTTAGCCTTCAGTATATCATGTGATCCTCCCCATTGCACCGATTTTGTACACCTATTTTGCACATCCCAATTATCTTTCTTAAGCCTTGCTTGGAGTAAAATGTTACACACAATTTTTTTCATTTGCATAGGTTACGTGAGAAGGAGGCTGACAACCAATGTGAAATTACACAGCTTAGAACATGGTCTTGAAAAAAAGCATGAAAGGGCATCTACTCACTAGTTCTCCACTGCAATTCAATTTTAAAGTTTGAAGTTGAAGCAGTTGAAAAAGAGTGGCCATCTGGCCTGCTATGGGTTCAGGCATTGCACCTTTTGCAAGTACTCCATATTTTTGTGTTCAGTTAGATAGTTACCTAATGGCAGGCTCCTTCTAGTGAGATGGTACCATTCCTCTAGTAATAGTAAAAAATGTACCACTTTCCTTAAAGTTTAGAAATGGGCACAAACTACATATGCATGAAAAAATAAAAATGATTTTTTTTGTGTGTGTGCAGTATTTAAACACTGAAAATTATATGGAAGAGATTGGAAATCAAGAACTACAAGCAGGGTTCCTGGTCTCCATAATTCTCTGACTGCAGTACAGGCTGCAAAACCGGATCCTTACTGCTAAATTGCTGAGTCACCCACAGAATCGTGGGAAACAGGAGTCAGGTTTGGCAGGTGCACCTCTGTCCCTTGATTTTTCACTTGTTGGTCCCCTCCCTTATTTGCCTGATTGTTACTGATAGCCCTTTCACCTCTGCTTCTTTTCCATGAGAGTCCAGCCTATAGTAGGAGGAAAGAAGAGCAGCAGTGCATCAAGCTGATTCCTCTTCCTCCTCTGTCACTGTGGCATGACTCATGCTTTGAACTCCATGATTCAAATTGAGAGGCTGAGCTCTGTGGCAGAGTAGGAGGAAGCAACCCAATGCAAATATACACATACATACACCCCCCCTCTCATACACCACCCCCCTCTCATACACACACACACCCCCCACCCTCTCATACACCCACATACACACACACCTCACCACCCTCTCATACACACAAACTACCTCCACTGCCTTCTCATACACACACACACACACACACACCACCCTCTCATACACACACACACAAACACACAGACACCACTCTCTCATACACACACACACACACATACACACACATCCCACCAGTCTCTCATACACATACACACCCCACCTTCTCATACACAAACACACTCCACACCACCCTCTCATACACACTCACCATCCTCTCATACACATACACACACCATCTCTACCACCTCTCATACACACACATATCCTCTCATACAGACACTCCCACCTTCCCTCTCATAAAGACCAACATCCACCCTCCTTCTCATACACACATCCACCCTTTCATATGCATACACACCCTCTCATACACTCTCACAAAGTCTCTCTCACCACAGGCACTCACTCTCACAGGGCAAGCATTTTTCACACATACATTTTTATTTTATTTTGTTTATTTAAAAACTTTTCTATACCATTGTTTAGTGATATACCATCACTGGCTGCACAGTAAGGCCTCTTCTGCTGCTGGCTGCAGGGCAAATGCTGAATCAGCATGGGATTGGAGTCAGGAGAACAATATAGGGGAAGGAGGAGGAAAAGGAATTAACTAGAAGAGAAGGGATCAGAGGGTGGACTGGTAGGGAGAGAAGAGCAGGGGGGGTGAGTTGGCACTTGGATATAAATTAGAGAAGGTATAAAAGTGGGACTGGTGGTAAAAGAGGGCTTAAGAAGGTGAGAAACTAGGAACATGTGAAAGAAGGGATGGGAGGATGAATAGCGACTGAAGGAATGAAAAACAACTAAGAGAATGGTCAGGCAGGCAGAGGTCAGTACCAGAGATCAGTCCGAGGAGGTGCTACCTGAGAAAGGATACAGGAACACACGGAGACTCAGGAACAAGGAGACCATGGAACAAGGAGACACTTGGAACATGATTAGGCATCAATCTGCACCTTCCTCAGTGTTCCCACGCTTGGCCCTTTAAATTGGAGTACATCGGCTGCACACGTGCCTAGGGGTGGGGCCGAGGCAGCCGAAGACACAGAGCCCCGATGGGAGCTCTGCTGCGAGGCCTGCAGCATAGAGGAAGACCTCGATGTCAAACTCACTGTTTACGGCAAGTGTCTCCATCTGTGATATTTCTAAGCTCTACAACCCTTCCTGGGTTACCTGCTCCGTACTCAGAATTTAAAGACATGTTCTCCAAACAAAATGCCGATATCCTGCCTCCACTCCGGAATTTTAACTGCCCCATAGAATTCCTACCTGGAACCATGTCTCCCAAGGGCAGAACCTATCCTCTTTCACTCCCAGAAACCCAAACAATGTCAACATACATCAAGGAAAATTTGGCCAAAGGGTTCATAAGACCCTTTACTTCCCCGGCAGGCACCGGGTTCTTCTTTGTAAAAAAAGGATGGCAGTCTAAGACCATGCATAGACTACAGAGGTTTGAACGCAGTAACCCATAAGGACTGGAACCCACTGCCACTTAGTGAACTGTTCAACCGCCTACAGGGAGCACACATTTTTACTAAGCTAGATCTACAGGGGGCATATAACCTAGTACAGATTCAACCGGAAAACATCTGGTAAACCACCTTCAACACAAGAGATGGTCACTATGAGTACACAGTAATGCCCTTCGGGCTTTGCAATGCCCCTGCAGTCTTCCAGCGGCTAATGAACGTGATTTTCCGGGACCTTTTGTACTCATTCATCGTAGTGTATCTGGACAATATAATAATCTTCTCCAAAGACCTGAAGTCTTATCGTTCCCACGTTCAAATAGTCCTCCAAAGCCTTAGAGACCATCATCTTTATGCTAAATTGGAGAAGTGCATTTTTTAGCAGTCCAGTCTCCAATTCCTAGGCTACATCATCTCCAGTCGTGGTTCACCATGGACCCTGACAAATTTCATGGTATTCGAGATTGGCCTGAACCAGTGGGTCTCCGAGCCCTACAAAGATTCCTTGGATTCACAAATTACTATTGAAATTTCATCGCCAATTACTCTACGTTGGCCGCTCCACTCACCACTATGACAAAGAAGGGATGTGACCTTCGAGTCTGGAGCCCCAAGGCCCAAACAGCCTTCCATGCCTTGAAAGAAGCCTTCAATACCATCCCGTGTCTCTGTCATCTGGATCCTAACCGCCCCTTCATAGTCAAAGTCGACACATCCGCCATTGGAGCAGGAACAGTATTGAGTCAATACTCCACCAAGGGAACCCTAGTTCCATGTTCTTTCTAGTCACATAAATTCTCCTCCACAGAACAGAATTATACCATAGGGGACCGCAAACTCCTAGCAGTGAAACTTGTCCTCCAGGAATGGCATCCCTGGCTTGAAGGGGCACAGCACAAATTCACAATATTTACCGACCATAAAAATCTGGAACAACTGAAGGAGGCCCAGTTACTTAACCCTAGACAAGCCTGCTGGGCCCTGTTCTTTGAGCGCTTCAACTTTGAGCTCTGCTATCGCCCAGCAGTGAAAAACCTCCATGCAGATGCGCTCTCTCGCTCTGTTGAGCCAGAAGACACACCCGAGACTCCCAGGCACATTATTAATCCAGCTTGCATGTCAATTGCAGTCACCACTACAGTACCAGCCAGGAAGACGGTGGTCCCCCGTCGTCTCCGTGAATGCATGCTCTGTTGGGCTCATGATTCCAAGCTGGCTGGTCACCCCGGCTGAGCCCGGACTCTCGAGATGCTCCGAAGGCACTATTGGTGGCCTGGTATGACAAAGGATTCCTGATAATATGTGGACTCCTGTCCGGTTTGCGCACAGCAAAAACCCTGACTGGCCACCCATGGGGGCTTCTTCAACCACTTCCTGCACGCACTGAACCCTGGTCAAGTCTCTCCATAGATTTCATCGTGGATCTGCCCCCTTCAAAAGGAAATACTGTAATCTGGGTCATCATTGACCGCTTCTCAAAAATGGCTCACTTTTTCCCCTTACCTGGACTCCCATCGCCTCCAGAACTAGCTTGACTCTTTTTAACCTACGTATTTCGTTTACATGGACTACCACAAGAAATTGTCTCCGATCATGGCCTTCAATTTGCCGCTAAATATTGGAGGTCTCTCTGTAAAAAGTTCAATATTACGTTAAACTTAACATCAGCCTATCATCCGCAAGCAAATGGCCAGGAGGAGAGGACTAATCACTCTTTGAAAACCTTCCTATGATCATATGTCAACGACTAGCAAGATAACTGGGCTGACTTCCTGCCATGGGCAGAACTATCCCATAACACCCATATTGCTTCTGCCACAGACATTTCACCATTTGCTGTCGTCTTTGGCCATCAACTGCGCCTACCCCTGCTGGTTCCAGTCAGTGTACCCTCACCTGCAGCCCAATCTACAGCAGAAACCATACGCTGGCTCTGGAACCAAGTAAGGGAGCAGTTCTGCCAAGCAGCTGACTGGGCCAAACCATTCACAGACACCCATCTTCAGATCGCACCTCTGTTCCTGCCTGGACAGAAAGTCTGGCTTAGTACTAAGCACATCCGGTTACGATTACTTTCTCAACGGCTAGTTCCCAAATTTATTGGTCCATTTCCCGTTCTTCGATGCATAGGAGCAGTCACCTACCAGCTAAGGCTTCCAGCTTCCATGGGAATTCACAACACGTTCCACAAGTCACTACTTAAGCCATTGGTCCTATCTTGGCCTTCCAAAAGTCCTCCTCCTCCTACACAACATTCGGCGGAAACTGAAAACACCTTACAAGTCAAAGAAGTTCTGGATATCCGACGCCATCGAGGCCACTGGGAGTTCCTCCTGTCATGGGAGGGCTTCGGCCCAGAAGAAAACTCCTGGGAGCCCTCTCACCATATCTTTGACAAAAACCTGCTCTTGGACTTCCACTGAGATCATCCAGAAAAACCCAGACCGGTAAGGGGGAGGCCTAGAAGGGGGGATACTGTTGCGTGTCCCGGCCGCATGGGTGCCGCGACCGGGCCTGCTCACCTCACTCTGCCCTCAACTCGCTCTGGTCTCACCGCTGCTGCCAGCTCCCGCCATCCCCGTCGCTCACCTCTGCCATCTCTGGCTTCCTCCACTCCGCAGGCCTCGCAGCAGAGCTCCCGTCGGGGCTCCGCATCTTCGGCCGCCTCAGCCCCACCCCAGGCATGCGTGCAGCTGATGTACTCCAATTTAAAGGGCCAAGTGCGGGAACACCGAGGGAGGCGCAGATTGATGACATCCCTTGAAAGCCCTATATATAGCGAGGTCCTGTCCCCAGGACCTCGCCTTGGCAATCGGGTCGACACCGTGGTGTAGTAAATTTGCCTAATCCTGTTCCAAGTGTCTCCTTGTTCCAGCGTCTCCTTGTTCCTGAGTCTCCGTGTGTTCCTGTATCCTTACTCAGCTAGTGCCTCCTCGGACTGATCTCTGGTACTGACCTTTGCCTGCCTGACCATTCTCTTGTCTGCTGCCTGGAACTGACCACTGCCTGCCTGACCATTCTCTTGTCTGATGCCTGGAACTGACCTCTGCCTGCCTGACCATTCTCTTAGTCTGGCACCTGGAACTGCCCACTGCTTGCCTGACCATTCTCTTCATCTGCTGCCTGGAATGAACCTTGCTTGCCTTGACTACGCTCGGACTGACCTTGGTATTAGACCCCTGCTTTGGCTGACCATTCTGGACTGATACTCTGGCTCTGACCCTTGCACTTCACTCAAACACTCTCTTCTGGCCTACCGTGACTACCAGACCATCCTGCTTGGAATCAACCCACGGCCTTCACCTGACTAGACCCGCAGGTGCTGCCTGCCTCGCCCGGAGAACCTTCCTGAACTGTTACCTCCTTGAGGTCTCCGGAGCTTCCAGTTCAGGTCTGGTCCATCCTCACTGCAACCGCCGCGCACCCTTCCTCGTGGTGGGCACACCCCTCCGCTACCTCTCTGGGAGACCCTCTGAGGCCCATCTAAGTCCAGGCGTTCCGGGTATCCAAGGGCTCAACCTGTGGAAACCTGGACTGTTATTGGCGAAGCTACAGCTAGCCTCTGTCTCCTTGTGTGCTCCACCTCCTGGTGGCAGGCGCCTCTTGGTCTGACTAGAGGGCCGTACCAATCCTGCACCAGGCCAAGGGTCCACCTCCAGTGCAAGAGACTTTGTCTACAGAAAGCCAGGAATAAACTGAACTACAATTCCAATATAGTAATCTATGGCTTTTTCATAGATTGAATGCTAGCATTCAATCTATGAAAAAGCCATAATGCAAATATTACATCAGGCCCTAAACACCAATACACCTCCTATTAGGAAAACAGATTAAAGCTAGGTTGTTGTAAAGCCCTACACAGAAACTACATGCTAGCAGAATAACTAAAGCCTCGGTCTCACAAGCAGAACACAGATAGACTCAGACCCAATACAGAATAAAGAGATCATACAATATAAATTGAAAAATGCAAACAAAAACTGAACTGGAAATCACAAGAAGCCAAACTCTGAAAGCAATGCAAACACAATCAAGAAATATAAAACATTAAACATACAAATAAAAAGAATGTCAAATTTGCTGATAAATTCAGCCAATTAAAAACAGGAATAAAATGATTAAAATATTCCCAAACACTAATAAAATATTTAAAAACAGCAGATACATCACATCCAATAATTAAAACTTACAAGGTTAAAAAAAAAATCTCCCACTCTCCATACCTGGGAACTATAGATTTCCAGTCCTCCTGAGTTGTCTCACAAACATATATACAAGTACTCTTACGCAGACACACACATGTTACTCTCCCTCATAGACACACATACACACACACACACAAAACCTCTCATATTTACACATACACACACATACACCCTCTCATATAGACACATATATACACACACACCCACACCCTCTCATATATAAAAACACCCCGCTCCACCAACCTCTCATTCACACACCCACCACCCTCTCATATATATACATACATGCATATACTCCCATAGAAACATATAGAAATACAGAAACATAATGTCTCCGATGTCCAGGTGGGCACCCACCTCAGCACCAGTGATCATCAAACGGTATGGTTTTATATCACTAAAAGAATAGGGAAAAGAACCACAAAGACCCGAGTTTTACAGTTCAAAAACACGGACTTTGAGGAAATGGGGAAGTACCTGGAGGAAGAACTAAAAGGATGGGAGAACGAGAGAGATGTGGAGCAGCAGTGGACCAATCTAAAAGGAGCAATCACCAAGGCAACTACTCTATATGTTAGAAATGTAAAGAAAAGCAAAAGAAAATTGAAACCTATCTGGTTCTCAAAGGAGGTAGCTGACAAAATTAAAGCTAAAAGAACAGCATTCAAAAAATATAAAAGATCCCAAAGGGAGGAACACAAAGAAGAATATTTGATTCAACTGAGGGAGACAAAGAAATTAATCAAGTTGGCAAAAAGTCAAGCAGAAGAGAGGATTGCCAAGGAGATAAAAAATGGTGACAAAACATTTTTCAGATACATCAGCGAAAAGAGAAAAGTCCATAGTGGTATTGTGAAATTAAAAGGTGGTAATGATCAATGTGTGGAGAGAGACGAAGAAATGGCAGAAATATTAAACGAATACTTCAGTTCTGTGTTCACTAAAGAAGACCCTGGAGAAGGACCATCTCTACAAAACAAGAAACTGGAGGGAAGTGGAATAGATGAAAATCCTTTTACAGTAGAAAATGTATGGGAAGAGCTAAAGAATCTGAAAGTGGACAAAGCCATGGGGCCTGATGGGATTCATCCAAGGATACTGAGGGAGCTCAGAGATGTTCTGGCGGGTCCACTGTGTGACCTGTTCAATAGATCCCTAGAAACGGGAGTGGTACCGAGAGATTGGAGAAGAGCGGTGGTGGTCCCGCTTCACAAGAGTGGGAACAGAGAGGAGGCTGGTAACTACAGACCGGTTAGCCTCACTTCAGTGGTGGGAAAAGTAATGGAGTCACTGCTGAAAGAGAGAATAGTGAAATATCTACAGTCCGGAGAATTGATGGACCAGAGGCAACATGGATTCACCAGGGGAAGATCCTGTCAGACAAATCTGATTGACTTTTTTGACTGGGTAACCAAGGAATTGGATCAAGGAAGAGCGCTCGATGTCATCTACTTGGATTTCAGCAAAGCTTTTGATACGGTTCCGCACAGGAGACTGGTGAATAAAACGAGAAGCTTAGGAGTGAGTGCCGAGGTGGTGACCTGGATTGCAAATTGGTTGACGGACAGAAGACAATGTGTGATGGTAAATGGTACTTTCTCTGAAGAGAGAGTGGTTTTAAGTGGTGTACCGCAAGGATCGGTGTTGGGACCGGTCCTGTTCAATATCTTTGTGAGCGACATTGCGGACGGGATAGAAGGTAAGGTTTGTCTTTTTGCAGATGACACTAAGCTCTGCAACAGAGTGGACACGCCGGAAGGAGTGGAGAGAATGAGACGGGATTTAAGGAAACTGGAAGAGTGGTCAAAGATATGGCAGCTGAGATTCAATGCCAAGAAGTGCAAAGTCATGCATATGGGGAGTGGAAATCCGAATGAACTGTATTTGATGGGGGGGGGGGGGGGGCTGGGGAAAGGCTGATGTGCACGGAGCAGGAGAGGGACCTTGGGGTGATAGTGTCTAATGATATGAAGTCTGTGAAACAATGCGACAAGGCGATAGCAAAAGCCAGAAGAATGCTGGGCTGCATAGAGAGAGGAATATCGAGTAAGAAAAGGGAAGTGATTATCCCCTTGTACAGGTCCTTGGTGAGGCCTCACCTGGAGTACTGTGTTCAGTTCTGGAGACCATATCTACAAAGAGACAAAGACAAGATGGAAGCGGTACAGAGAAGGGCGACCAGGAAGGTGGAGGATCTTCATCGGATGACGTCGAGGAGAGATTGAAGAATCTAAATATGTACACCCTGGAGGAAAGGAGGAGCAGGGGTGATATGATTCAGACTTTCAGATACTTGAAAAACTTTAATGATCCAAAGACAACGACAAACCTTTTCCGTAGGAAAAAAATCAGCAGAACCAGAGGTCACGAGCTTCCTTCCAGGGAGGAAGACTAAGAACCAATGTCAGGAAGTATTTCTTCACGGAAAGGGTGGTGGATGCCTGGAATGCCCTTCCGGAGGAAGTGGTGAAGTCTAAAACTGTGAAGGACTTCAAAGGGGCGTGGGATAAACACTGTGGATCCATCAAGTCTAGTGGGCATAAATAGAGAGGAGGCAGCAAACACTGCACGGAGCGGCAGTAGCCACTGAGGCATTCACGGAGCGGGATGCCAGTGGCCAGTAGTTGGTAGGGATGTGCAGACCAAAAGTTTATGTTCATAAGTCCATAAGTCAAAAGGGGGGGTCATTTGCGGTCAATATGGACATATGGAGAATTCCATAAGTTGAGTCTATGTCCATATGTGCAAATAAAAATTTAAACCCCTCACCCTCCTTAATCCCCCCCCCCCCCAAGACTTACCAAAACTCCCTGGTGGTCCAGCGGGGTCAGGATGCCATTTCTGAACTCCTTTGCAAGGAGCACGTGACGTCGGCGCCACGTCGGAGTGATGCGGCGTCACGTGATTCCCCGCGGGTTCGCTCCGGGACCCTCGTTCGACCCAAAAGGAACTTTTGGCCAGCTTGGGGGGGCCTCCTGACACCCCCAAGCTGGCCAAAAGTTCCTTTTGGGTCGAACGAGGGTCCCGGAGCGAACCCGCGGGGAATCACGTGACGCCGCGTCACTCCGACGTGGCGCCGACGTCACGTGCTCCTCGCAAAGGAGTTCAGAAATGGCGTCCTGACTCCTCGCTGGACCACCAGGGAGTTGTGGTAAGTCTTTGGGGGGGGATTAAGGAAGGTGAGGGGTTTAAATTTTTATTTTGGATCAACAATCGCGATTTCCAACGTTTTCGCCTCATCACTTTTTTAAGTTAAAAAAAAAAAAAAGTAGCGTTTTACATTTAAGTTCAAAACGAATGCACACCCCTAGTAGTTGGTGTTCCACCTTCAGGCAGCAAAACACTGCACGGAGCGGCAGTAGCCACTGAGGCATTCACGGAGCGGGATGCCAGTGGCCAGTAATTGGTGTTCCACTTTCATGCAACAAAACACTGCACGGAGCGGCAGTAGCCACAGAGGCATTCACGGAGTGGGATGCCAGTGGCCAGTGGTTGGTGTTCCACCTTCACGGAGCGGAAGGATGGAGGGCTGCCATCTCAAAAAACAAAAACAAAAAACAAACAAGCAAACAAAACAGGGGTGGGTAAGGGGCAGGGGTGTGGCCTGCTGGTTGCGGCAGTTGCTACCCCTGATTGAGCTGGATGTTCACTAGGATGGCGCTGCTCTCTGCATTGGTGGAGGGGTGGAAGGGAATTGGGGCCGGAGGGTGCTGGAAGCCAATAGAGACGGGTGGGAGGGAGAAAAAGGGGGAAAAAAATGGATAAACTGCGTAGCTTGCTGGGCAGACTGGATGGGCCATTGGTCTTCTTCTTCTGCCGTCACTTCTATGTTTCTATGTTTCTATATGACTCCATCCTGTTTAGTGCAGCCTCCAGAATTGTACACAGTATTCCAAATGAAGTCTCACCAGGGACCTATACAGAGGTTTTATTGCTTTCCTTTTTCTGCTGACCATTCCTCTTCCTATGTAGTCAAGCATATTTTTGTTTTTTACCATCACTTTATCAACCTGTTTGGTCATCTTAAAATCATCAGGTACAATCAACCCCAGATCCCGCTCTTCCTTAGTGCTTAAAAGAATTTCACCTCTTTTACTGTTGCTTTCCCTTGGGTTTTTGCATCCTAAATGCATTACTCTGCACTTTGAGGCATTAAATCTTAGCTGACACACCTTAGACCATTCCTCAAACTTCACTAGAAGCCACTACATAATTGTACCATTCAGAGGTTATTGGTACTCAATATGCATGATTATAACTTGTGCCCTGCTTTTCTGTGAGCATGTCTGAAGACTTTGTCTCTGAACATGTGTTGGGTGGATTGGTCTTGAAACAACTTACAGTGATATTCTTTATTATTTGATATAAATTTCACCTTTCAGGCACTTTAAAGTAGATTATATACAGGTACTGTAGGTATTTCCCTGTCCCCAGAGGGATCACAATCTAAGCTTGCACCTGAGGCAGTGAAGGGTAGGGTGGGTGACCTCCTCAAGGTCACAAGGAGCAGCAGTGGGGTTTGAACTCTTGTTTCCTTGTTTCACAGCCCGCTGCTGTAACCACTAGGCTACTCCATGTAAATGAACCACATGATTGCTACACAATTTCAGAAATTTTGCTGCAGAATTTCTGAAGTCGTCACAGAATCTACCCCTTAACTGCTACAGGAAACCAGAAGCTGTGATTATAGGTTTGTGTGGGAATGATACCTGCATTTAAATTAAAAATAGTATCTCTGAAAGTAAATTGAATGACTCTTGGAGACTTCCAGTGTCATGGTGGAGGAGTAGGACGTGTTCCTACTGAGCTCCGTCCTTCCTCCCGCCAGATCATTTTATTTTCGTGGCTTTTTGTATTCCCCTCACTTTCTACAGAGGCCCTACCTGAAGTGCGAATTCTCCGCGATTGGTTTTTCTGATTCTGGGGACCCGACCATTCTTGATTCATCGTGAATGGCAGCGAAACCTCAGCAGCGAGGCCCGGATAAATAACGTCAGATGGAACTTAAGATGGTGCCGGCGGCCGGCTCACCCTCCTCCCCTGAGCAAAGAGACGGGAAAGTGACAGAACTAGTGGAGGCAGTAGTGACCGCGCTAGATGTCAAATTCAACAAATTATAGAAAAAATTGGAAGACATGAGCCAACTACTGACGGACTCGACGACCCGTCTACAGGAAGCAGAATCGCAGATATCCACGGCAGAGGACCGGATTACTCAGCTGGAAGGCCAGGTGACAGAACTTAAAGCCGAAAATGAAAAATAGGTCAGAAAACTCGATGACCTTGAGAATCGTCCTGGCGGGGCAATTTGAGGTTTATTGGCTTCCCGGAGTCCATCAGAGACGTGGACCTAGAGGGTATTCTGGAGACCTGGCTCTCGCAGGTCCTTGACATAACTGCGAAGCATGGCGCCTTGCGCATAGAGCTGGCCCATCACCTTGGACAGAAGCAGGCCAATACTCCTCGACCATGACCAGTAATTGCGAAGTTTCTGAATTCGGCACATAAAATTGAAGTCTGGTTAGCCTACTGAAAAAAATGCAACCTGGAATATGAGGGGGCTTCTATACTTATTTTTCAAGACTATTCTGCATTAGTGGTGGCGCAACGTAAGACATCTATTTATTTATTTATTTACTTACTTATTTATTTATTTAGTGTTTTTCTATTCCGGCATTCGAGATAGGAATCACATCATGCTGGTTTACATTTAACAGGGGGTGTAAAATGAAAATAAACTAATAACTGTGACAAGTGAAGAGAAACTCTGAAGTTACAATAAAACAAGGATATTCAAAATTGGGTGGAGGAAAGTCTAAAGGAGTTTAACAGAAAGAGCAATTATTTACAATTTTCTAAGAATGTCTGACTGTGGTTGTCGTTGCATTGAGAATCAGTTGGGGTCTGAAAAGGCTTGTTTAAACAACCACGTCTTAAGCCTTTTTCTGAATGTTAGAAGGCACTGTTCTTGATGAAGATCGGTGGAATAGAGTTCCATAGTGATGGTCCTGCTGTAGAGAAAGCCCGGTCTCTAAATGTTATATGTTGAGAGGTTTTGGCATGGGGTACATGTAGTGATTCTCTGTAAGCTTCTCTAATGGGTCTGGAGGAGGTATGTTTTCTGAATGGGATTTGTAGATTGAGTAGAGCATGTTGATGGATGGCTTTATAGATAGTGGTAATGGACTTATGAATGATTCTGTAATGAATTGGCAGCCAGTATAGGTCTTTAAGGATGGGAGAAATGTGGTCTCTTCTCCTCGTGTTTGTCAGTATTCTGGCTGCCGCGTTTTGGACCATCTGAAGAGGTTTGGTGTGAGATGAGGGGAGACCTAATAAGATAGAGTTGCAGTAGTCTATCTTAGAGAAGATTATGGCTTGCAGAACCGTTCTGTAGTCTTGAAAGTGAAAGAGTGGTTTTATTCTTTTCAGGACATGTAGTTTATGAAAACAGTCCTTAGTCGTTTGGTTGATAAATAATTTTAGGTTTAGCCGATTATCGATAATAACTCCTAAGTCTCTTGCTTGGGTGATGTGAAGGTTGGCTGGTGTGTTCGTAGTGATAGTACTGTTTTCTGGGGAAATGAGAAGGCGTTCGGTCTTAGAAGAGTTTAGTATTAAGTTTAAGCTAGTGAGGAGGCCGTTGATTTCTTGAAGGCAGTTTTCCCAAAATTCCAGTGTTTTAGTGAAAGATTCTTTAAGGGGGATCACGATCTGGACATTGTCGGCATATACAAAGTGTTTTAGGTTCATTTTGGTTAACAGCTTGCATAGTGGAAGAAGGTAAATGTTGAAGAGCGTGGGGGATAGGGAAGACCCCTGGGGGACTCCTAGGGAGGAATGATGACGGTGTGATTCTTTATTGTGGATTTTAACCTTGTAGCCTCTGTTGTCAAGGAATGTTTTGAACCAGGCCAATGCAGTTCCTGTTATTCTGATGTTTGACAGCTGGTTTAGGAGGATGGAGTGGTTAACAGTGTCAAATGCAGCCGAGAGGTCCAGGAGAATCAGTAAGAAGGAGTGACCTTTATCGAGGCCCATTTACCCCACTCTGTACCAAACTGATCCAACACAAAGTGACCTTCATGCAGCAATTTCCAGCTAGACTTCGGATTACCTGACAAAATGACACCCGGATTTTTGAATCGGTGGAAGCAGCGACGCACTTTGTGAATACTCTAGATCTGCCCCCTGGGGAGTGAGGGGATTTAGGCAGCGACAACTTCTTTTCTCATACGCCTGAGACACTAGCTAATGAGTTCCCTGATCCGGATTTCTAAGCTCCTGGCTTTTTTCTAAGCCTGTATCTCTGAGCCTGCGTACTTGAAGGTTATTTTTTTTTTCAACATGTATTACTGTTCTTTTTTGTGTAATCGATGGGCATATAACTTTGATATTTAGCCTCGGTACTAGAAAGCACCTGCCTCTCGCCCTGTTCGGTGGGACAATGTGAACTGCGACAATGGCAGCCATTTTTTTGTTATTCCATGACATGGAGCACACTGTACTTTCTTCATAGGATATTGCTTGGTTCTCCCCGCTAAGGTCCACCTTCCAAATCTTTCTGGGGATTAAAGATATGCTCCCTTTGTTTTGAATTTTCTAAAGGAAAGTACTTAGCCTCAACGATTTTGGACTTCTGAAGGGAACAAGTTGTTGGTGACTGCCCTGAGACTCTTCTTTCTATGAACCATGGACTCCATACAGGAGCAATTCTTGATGCTGCGATGTTATGGAGTGGACTCCTTGTTTTTCTTTTCTATTGTTGCTTTTCTCTGTTTTTCTTTTCTCTTTCTCTTTTTCTTTTCCTTTCTATGGAGAGGGGGAGTGCCCCATGCTAAATGAAAATTCAATTCTCTATATTTAGGGAATGGGATCACACTATAGGGGCATGGGTTAGGGGGGAGTGGGGTCTGACATTTTGCTCATTTCTTACTTGTTGGGAATCTGATTGTACCTTCTTATAGCACTCTGTTCTTACAGGGCTTGGGTCTAGGCTGGGGGACCTGAGTTCTTACCATAGATGTTAATCCAGTTATGTTTCCCCCTGTTCTACTAGTACTATCATGTCACAGAATAATAATACGCTTTGGGTCATGGAATGTCTCAGGAATTGGTTCTGTCCTTAAAAGATATAAGATCCTGCAGTCATTACAAAGACACTGCATACAGATTGCTCTCTTGCAAGAGACAAAACTGGATGCAGTGGAACATCAGAAGCTCTGATGCATGGGGGTAAATCAGATATACCTAGCGCACAATTCCTCCAGGGTGGCTGGGGTAGCCATATTAATAGGTAAACAGCTCCCTTTTCAATTTGAATGTCTCCTGGCTGATGATGAGGGCCGCTATCTTATCCTAATTGGACAGATACATGGCCAAGATTTCACCATTTGCAACATATATACACCCAATGTGTATTCCCATGGTTTCTTCACTCGCTTGGTCTCCCTGCTTGCTGCTAATGCTAAAGGACATCTCCTGATTGGTGGTGACTTTAAGTGTGTCTTAGATCCTACTCAGGATAGAACCACCAAGCGGGTGGGGCCAGGTGATTCCCCTGTTAAGGGTGTCTCATGGGTATGCCATGCCTTAGGTATGTTGGATGCGTGGAGAACGCTTCACCCCCAAGATATAGAATACACCCATATTTCTCGTGCACATGGCACAGGCTCACGTATTGACTACATCCTCACCCAAGACACTGATTTTGCTCACAAACTTCGCACCGATTTGGGTCCTTTGGAGATTACGGATCATGCTTTGGTGATGGTGGATTTTCAATTGGGAAATCCACTCACATCTCTACCACTTTGGTGATTCCCTTGTCGCTTATATAACAATGCTGGCTTCCACACTTTTCTTGTCCAACAATGGGACACTTATACTGCCCATAATGCACAACATAAATCCCAACCTCTGCTGTTTTGGGAAGCGGCGAAAACTGTGCTTAGAGGGGACATAATTGCTTACACGGCGAGTAGAAACAAGGATTAACTGAGGCAGATCCGTAATCTCGAGCGCCAACTTAAGGCCGCACAGCGTCAGTTTGAAAGTCACCCACAGGGGCCACTAAACTCTCCCTTAATACTATCACATATGAATTAAACTTGCTGTTACATGCTACAGCAGAAAAATCTGCTCTTTACTTTAAGGCTAAATGTTATCACCACAGCAATAAATCAGGGAGGCTTTCAGCAAATTTAACCAAACACCCATGTTGCGGCGATGCGATCCTCCACTGGTACACATGTTAATACTGACCAAGACACGTGAGTACTATCAAAGGTTGTATCAAGCTAAGCCTGTTGATCATAAGGCTTTGGGAGATTACTTGGCCCAATCTGGGATGCCTCGCCTACCACCAGATCAGCTAGCTCACCTCAACTTACCGATTCATGCCTCAGAACTTCAGGCCGCAATAAAAACAGCTAAACCATTAAAGGCTCCAGGTCTGGATGGGTACCAGGCTGAGTTTTATAAAATTCTTCTGCCCCATATAGTGCTGCCTCTCCAGGATGCACTTAATGATCTTATAGCTAACCCTACCGCCTTACTACATTGTAATATGACCTACATCACAGTTATACCCAAGGAAAATAAAGACCCTGTGCTTCTTGAGTCTTACAGACCAATCTCTCTTCTGAATTTTGATGTTAAACTGCTGGCAAAGATCATGGCGAACTGTTTATCTTGTATATTACCTGTTCTGATCGGGGAAGACCAGGTTGGCTTTGAAAAGGCGCGTAGCTCCTCCACCAATGTTCATAAAATCTTATCCTCATTGGAGACCTGTCAATGGCAAGACATTCCATCTATCCTTATTAGTTTTGACGCTGAAAAAGCTTTTGACAGTGTCGGCTGGCCATTTATGTTTGCTGTATTAGACTCGGGTATAACTGGATATTTCTGGTCGGTCATTCAAGCCCTTTATTGCCACCCAACAGCCTCGGTGAAGATAAACGGTACTTTGATGGCGCCCTTTTCTATCCACAGGGGAACCCATCAGGGCTGTTCGCTTTCCCCGCTCCTTTTTGTACTCACCTTGGAACCCTTGCTCAATCACATTCACTCCAATCGTATAATCATGGAAATACCTTTCCGGCCTGGTGAACCTGCACTGTATAAATTGGTAGCTTTTGCGGATGATTTACTCGTGCATCTGAGCTCGCCACAGACTTCTTGGGAGGCTTTGACGTATGAAATTTCCACTTATGGTCCTCTAGCGGCGTTTAAATTAAACTTGGGAAAATCTGCTATAATGTTAACCAAACTGGGTTCCCAGACATGGCTCACCTCAGACTTCCCTATACCATGAGTTACTCACTATATCAAATATCTTGGAATTCTCATACCCCGTATCCCGACTCTCACACAAACTTAAATTTCAAAACTATTCACCGTAAAACAAATGTCCTGACTCAACGTTGGTGGACCCTGCCATTGACCTTGGTAGGGAGGATTGTACTCTAACAAATGATGATTCTTCCCCAATGGTTGTATGTGATGCAATTGCTTCCGGTCTACTGGTCGAAACACGAATTATGGAATATAGATACTCAGATGCGTACGGTTTTATGGCAGGGCAAAAAAACATGTCTAGCTCTCACAATGCTTCGCTTCTCGAAGAAACAGGGGGCTAGAGCCTACCGGACATACAGACTTATAATGTGGCATGTCAGTTGCGACATGCGGCGGATTGGCTTATGGACATTTTCTATTATACTCCTTTACAGATAGAACATCTTCAATTTAAACCATTACGGCTGTCATATATCCTCCATAAAACGTCTCAGATACTTCCCCTTCCTCTCCACCATAGTATGTTGATTAAACTGACATATTTGGCTTGGCGGAGGGCTTGCCATCGCCTTCTGTTCCCTAGGGGTGTAACCCACTTCTTGCCTCTCCTAGGAGATAAAGATTTTACGCCTGGCTTCCACAATCGGCTTTTTATGGAATGGAATGTAAAAGGCATTAAGGCCCTAGTTCACTTAGTGGATGATTCCAATACTGTTTACCCATTTAGCACGCTACAAGAAAAATTTGGCTTGTCATATCAACATTTTTATCCCTATTTACAAGCACGTCACTATATATGCTCTTTAACTTTACCAGACCCCCTTAATCATGTGTGGGAACTCCTGTCTGATTATTTGGATATGAATGACCCGACTCGCCATAAACTCTCTTTCTGGTATAAGTTGTTACACAAATTTCATTCCCCTCTGAGCTGGGACACTGTTGTGGCTGGCTGGAATAAGGACTTGGGCCTTTCCTTGGCTCTACTCTACTATAAGCAATGTTTTACCAGGGCCCAGTCCTTGTCCTTACCGATTCCTCTTCAGGAACTCCAATTTAAATTTTTACATCACTTTTACATGGCATCGGCACAAGCTAGTAAGTTGGGGAACAGAGGTACTGGCTGTTGCCCTAAATGCATGACGCCCCATAGTACATTGGGACACCAGTTTTGGTCTTGTCCACGAATAGCCGCATTTTGGCACCAGGTCCATAAATATCTCTTGGACCAATGTGGTACCCGTTTTGCATACCATATAAATGTCTTCCTCTGGGATGATAGTAGGGGTATCCCTTTTCGTAATTGCCATACCAAATGGTGGTTTCATCTGGTGATTATTTTAGCAAAAAAATGTATATTGCAGAAGTGGATTACACAGGATTCCCCAACCCTCACACAGCTGCAGAATCTAATCCATCAGACATGCTTATCGGACAAATATATTGCGAAAATTGATTGGTTTCAACCAAGGAGGCTGTTTATTAAGCGTTGGGAGATTTACCTTCTCTCTCTATCACCTACGGCATGAGGTCTAATTCTCAATGGTTTTTCGGTGCAATAACTTTGTAGACCCTGCTTTTATCCTGAGATTCCTGATATGATGTTGTTTTGTATGTTTCTGGTGCTTTTTGGTGCTTATTACTTACTAATGTTTTTCTATTTGGATCAGATTCTTGTTTTCGGGGGGGGGGGGGGGGGGGGGGGGGGAGGAGGAGGGGTGAAAGCTGGAATGCCAAGTGTAACTTACTATGTTTTTCTCTGTTCTGTGTGCCCCTCCAGTTGGCAGAACCACTTCTGGGGGTCATATCTGTTAATGTGTGATTTTATCTCTGTACTGACATATTTATTTTCTTTTGGCTAAACTATGCAGGCGGCTGGCACGTTTCTGGAAAATGTGACTATCTGTTTTCATCTTCTGCTGTTAATGTTGTCATGGCCACTAATAAAAATGAGAAAAAAAAATTGAATGACTCACCCAATTAACTCATTTGCTGCATAATTAGTTTGACTGATATTGGAAATTGTTCACATATATCAGCATCCAAAGGTTAAAAAAAAAGACTTTGAATGATTTTAATATGGAGAACTCTGATGTAGTATTATTACAATAATCACATTTCTCATAAGGAATCTCTAAAGTCAAAAGAATGTGTTTTTTCACCAGTAGTAGGAAAGAAAATTGGAGTATCTATCTTGCTTAAAATATCCCCAAAACTTAAACTGACATCTCAAACATTGGATACTAAAGAGAAGGGGATTACAAGTGTTGCACCTCTGGACCACACACACACACACATACACACACACATATATATATATATAGGTCCAGAGGTGCCCTAATTGTGGATTCACCAGAATTCTTCCAAATTTTTGGCAGATTTTATTATTAGGGGATACGCCTATTGTTATAGGCCAGGATTTTAATCAATTCCAAGAGGTGGTGCAAGATAGGCAGTCTAAATATAAAGGTAAACATTGTAAAGGCCTGAGACACTGATCTTTTCTTCCATTCTGTGTTTATGGAGGAAAAACAAAGCTTCGTAAATCAGGACCATAGTGTGCACATAACAGAGAGAATGGAGACAGGGCAAAGGAGATGGGTATAAGTGGATGCATTATTTCCTGTCACTTTAAAATGTGTTGGCTGCATTTTAAAACCTTTTGTAAAATAGTGATGTAGACATGTTATTATTATTATTAATATTATCCTATTGAGAAGTAAGAAATAGTTAAAGTAAAATCAATGTAAAAAATGCAAATGAACATAGTTCCAGCATGCGTATGTAGTTCTTTTGGACTGACTGAAAATCACTGATTAAAAACTGTATTCCAAATTATGCACTTCTGTGTCTTGTTTGATATCATGTGCAAGATAATAGAAAACCTTGGGGATTACATGTTTTTTTCTTTTCAATTTCCATCCCTTCCTTTTTACTTGTGACCCTTCAATGATTTAGAAAGAACGTGCTCTATTTTCTTTTCTTTTAATTTACTAGCTCTTAAGCTGATGAACTGCTCCATTACATTAACCCTTGTGTTTGAGAGGCGATGCTAAACAATGTCAACAAATAAAAAGGCCCCTGGGCTGCGTTGTGAAGGGCCTAGGCCTGAATAATGAACCTTAATAATGAGGGACAGAGCTGGGGCTCTCGCTGACAACCAGGACCGGCTCCATGTCCTGATTATGTCGCAATGCCAGCAGCTGGGGCACTACAAAAGCTGGCGCATCACATCAAATCTATTTCCACTGTAATCACTCTCATTGCTGAGGGTCCTGTGAGCAGTACAGAACCCATCAGGCCTCATTAGCACCGCTTAACATGAAAGGCCTCAGAGAGCACATGTGCACCCTTCTCATCAGAATAATGAGAGCCCGAGTGCCCCCTCTGCTACCTAATAGGATCAACAGCTCTGCTCTTGCCACTTAGTTATGCCAGCTAATTGTAGATTAAAGAGTTTGGAGAGAGACTTATGTTTGGTTAATAAGTGGGGTGCTGTCTTCATTACCTTTTTTCTTTTACAGTATACAGAGAAGCTCGGCTTTCACAATCAGAATAAATGTAGCTTTGATGTCATGGGACATTATTCATTTTCACTACGATCTATTTTCCTATGTTGTCTGCTATACAATTGAGACATGCATTTGTTGAACACTTTCCTAATAGGAAAGCAGTAATGTTCCTTTATTGTTAACAATAGTGGAAAAAAGTCCTTTATCTCAAACCAGTTTCTCTTTCTCTCTCTGTCTCTTCAATGAAACCTGGATTAAAAAAATACCATATTTTCACTTTCTTCTTTATAAAATATCCCTTACTCCAGCGCACTACCATATTGGAATATGGTAGCATGCACAATTAAGTAATTGGAGGCTAGATACGGTAAAGAAAAGTAAGAGCAAATAAGATGAACAAGGATGATTGTAATGGTATAGAAATGGAGGGCACGTATACATGTCTTTCTCGAAGTTTGGGCAGCCAGCCACTAGAGGAGGCTGTAAGGGAGTTATTGGAAACCAGATAGGAGATAATGTCACAGTAGTCCACTTGTCACTATTGGGCAAAGCTTTCTGGGAGGTATACATATATGGGAATCTGGTCTGGGAAGCCATGTAGAAGTAATTATAAAAATTGGGGAATAGAGAAAACCAGACAGCTGGCAGAAAAACAGAGAAAGAACCAGATGCTTGGATCTCATAAAAAAGAGAGTCCAGGTTCTGTCCAGGAGACCCTAAGAGTGAGCATGTTTTCAGGGAGTCTGTATTTGAGAAGTCTGTGGCAATCATCTGCTCAGAAGTTCAGCAACTTGTCAGTCTGCAGGAAAAGAGGTTGTTTTCTCACAGAATGGAGGCATAAACTTGAAACAACACTTCTCACTGAAAATAAAAGGATACGCGAAACTAATGATCCTGAGAAGATTAAAACTTCTACTAACACTAAACAATTTTCGCACAGTTCTACAGGCAATGATCTTTGCAAGTACAGATTATTGTAACTCCCTGCTTTTAGGTCTACTAGAATCTACATTCGGCCACTACAAATATTACAAAATTCAGCTGCTAGAATTTTGACTGGCAAAAAAAAAGAATGACCACATTACAGGAATACTCGCCGATTTACACTGGCTTCCAATTGAACAAAGAAATACAATATAAGACACTATGTATAATTCATAAATTAATCCATGATGAAGAAGCAGACTGGCTCAACACTGCATGCGCGTACATGTACCGCAAAGAAACCTGAGATCTGCTAATACGGCTTTACTAACTGTCCCCTCTGTCAAATCAGCACATCTCACGCAAGTAAGGGAAAGAGTACTGTCGCTGGCTGGCCCGTGCTATGGAACACCATGCCACTCGAAATAAGGCTGCAGAGAAATTTGAAAATATTCAAAACTAATCTGAAAAACCTGGCTATTTTTTTTTTAATTATTTATTTATAATTTTCCATTTTACATTGTTAGAATCCTTCCTTATAAGATTGCATTACATAATATCACTTAAAACCTGGCTATTTAAGCAAGCCTTTTACAAAGATAAGAAAGACGCACCAAACTAGAAGTTATTACGTTTGACACTACAAAATGCATTTCAATGTTAATAAAACCGTATAATATGTTCCGAACAAATAAGCTTAACTGACACACATAGTTTTTTGACACTAAATTATTACCATTCTATGATGGCACATAGTTAATTTGTATCTCTACCACTCATATTTTCATTAACGTGCCTTTTTGTAAACCATTGTGATGGTTATCTAACTCACGATGGTATACGAAGAGTTTTTTAAATAAAATAAAATAAATACTATTTATATTTAAACCCTTACATGTCTGACTGGAAATTGCCTTGGTGACTTAGGCCATTGAACTAAGTTGTGACCTATAAATAATGAACTTTTGAGTGGTAATAAAGAACAAAACCATGTCTGCATGTCATGGTCTCATATCTAGGATGGGACGATAAGAGAAGTCAGGACCTTAACTCAAATAGCTTACTGCGGTGAGTGCTACTTTATAAAAACCTAAATAATGAACAAAAGTAAATTAGAATTCACTGTACCACAAGGATACACAAATGTAATTCTGAGTACAAATTTCATTTATCCAAATGATTAACCCTTGAACCCGTTGTACCTGAATTCCGGGACGGCCTAATATCAATATCACCCGTATCCCGCTAAACGGTATAATATACAAAACTGCATGAATAACCAATACTAATATTAAAAATAGCACATTGACAAAAATTATTGGTTTTCCCGAGGAGCTTAGGGTTGATGGGTTTATCGCCATAGGAACCTAGAGTTCAAAGGGTTAAGGGCCTGATATACTAAGGGCCGGATTTTAAAAGGGTTACATGTGTCACTTAAAGTTTTTTTAGATCATCCTGACTTTCGCATGGTACGCCAATCTCTCTTCTTTTCTCTGGGCTACAGTACTGCAATTCTCTTCCTGTCTATACCATCTGTCCCCTCCAAATAATGCAAAATTCTGCTGCCCTACTTTTAACTAACACTTTCATATATAATCATATCACCCTGGTACTACAGTCCCTACATTGGCTACCAGTCACTTACCATGTTCAATACAAATTGGCTATTACAGTTCACTCTCTATTAAACAATATTCCATCTCCATGGATTTCAACTATTTTGAAATGTTATGCTCCTGGTCAATCACTAACATCATCACATCAAGGACCACTGGATGTCCCTTTGCTAAAGCTTAGCTTTCCTCAATGAAACATGAGAATGTGCCTTCTCGACTGCTGGACCTATGTTTTGGAACTCCCTTCCCTTTGAGATAAGGTTCATTGCAGACACATTTTTCAAGAAAGCTCTCAAGACCTTTTTATTTCAGAAGGACTACAGTGCAATTATTTAAGAATTTCTGTACAATGTCGTTAGATATTTAAGATCCACTGAGGCACTTGTTAATTTGTCTGTTTATTTTTGTTCTCATATTGTTATGGATGTTTTAATTGTACCCAGCCCTGAACTTTGGAAGGCTGGGTAAGAATTTTTTTAAATAAACAAATTGTATGCAACAAGGATACTTCTTTGAACTGTTGTACTTTTGCGCGATAAACAAAGTTAATGTTGGGTGGACAGGAGGTAGGAACAACAGTGGATTTTTAACTTGTATTCTTGTTGTTCTCATTTCAGAATTGAATTGGACAGTCTTTTTGTGATTGTGATCGGTAGTTCTAAGTACTTCAACTTCATGTAGTTATCTTGTATTGTTCACATTTCTTCTAGCTCTTGTTTATTTAGGGGTTTTTTTTGTTTCAGCTTTTCAGTATTAGCAGCAATTTAATGGCCTATCCAGTGGAGTAAGGCTTATGTGCCCTGATGATGTTTGTGAGGAACTGTGATAGATCCATGTGTGTGAAAGTTTTGTAGCAACCAATCACATGACAGTTGTAGAAGCTTCTTTAAAAGAACCACCTACCAGGATATTTTTCAGTCCCCAGGAGACACTAAAATCGGTGGTGGCAATCCTATGCTAGAGTTTTATCATTCACTAAGATGTAGTACAATTGCTGTGTTCAGAACCATTTTGAGACTGCTTATTTTAAAGGAAAATTTTCTTCAAAAATGTATTCAGATGTGAAAGAGAACCAGAGGTCGACTCTCGCTCTCATACCTTTTAAGTGATTTTGGTTTGATTTTTGTTACATTCACTACACAGAAAAACTTTTTTGCACACAAAATAAACTTGGGAAATTTGCCATGGAGGACAGTCTGCTTAGATATTTTTTGAGAATTATTTTGCTTTATTTTGATGAATGTATTTGACTTGTGTGCCCAATAGTCTAAAATGATATTTAGCATTTCTCCTTTGCAGTTTGAGACTTGCATATCTAGGAACAAGATGGATCACTAATGGCATGATCTAAAGACATATATCCCTGAGGCAGGTAGTTAGATTTGCTGAAACAGTGGCTAGTGCCAGGTAAAGTTTGTGTGCTTCATTGTTTTTTATTTTTATACTATGCAGATTTTCTTTTAGTAAATTGGTTAGAGATTATATTTTTTAATATTTTTGGTGATTTAATAAACTCATTTTTATGAATAGATGATTAATGAGTTCTGGAAATGCCAACCTTTTTGACTGCATATAGGGGTAGATTTTATAAAATGCGCGTGCGGCCTACATGTGCGTGCGCTACCCGGTGCAGGTGCGCACATCTTATAAAATCTGGGGTTGGTGCGCCAAGGGGGTGCACAATTGTGCACCTTGTGTGCGCCGAGCTGCCTTCCTCCGTTCCCTCCCAGGCCTCTCTGAAATCAGAGCGGCCTGAGAGGGAACTTCCCTTCTCCCTAGCCTGACCTTCCCCCCCTTCCCCTAACCTTTCCCCCCATCCCTACTCTAACCCCCCCCCAAAGGTTTTACCCTACCTTTTGTGCCTGCCTCTGGGCAGGTGCAAGTTGCGCGTGCCAGCAGGCTGCCGGCACGTGATTCCTCGACACAGCGGTATGGCCGCTGTGTTGCAGGCCTCTGGCCCCACCCACGCCCTGGACCACTCCACCCCTTTTGTAAAGCCCTGGGACTTAAACACGTCCCGGGGCTTTACGCGCACTGCCGGGCCTTTTTAAAATAAGCCCGGCACGTGTAAGGTCATTTACGCGCGTAACCTTTTGAAAATCCAACCCATATTATATAAGATCTTTGTATGACACCTTTGAATATATAAGATCTGTGTATGATACCTTTGAAAATAAGAACTTTGAATAATACTTTATGTATTTTTCATCATATTATTGATGCATCCTATTTTTCTTGTATATCTGTTGTGGGTGATAGTTTGCTTCTATTCTTTTTTTGTAGCTATCCATTTATCTGTAAAATATGTACCAGCGGAGCAACCAGTTCTACATTTCCTTACAAATGCTCATCAACCTTGTACTTAATAGGTCTCTTTGCCAAGGTTGCTGCCTAGCATACCAGAAGGAAAAAAATTGTGATGTGGCTTTTAGTGATATGGACATGTGTCTTTTAAGAACTGAACTGAGACCACTGCCAGAACTCATTGAATATAGGTAAAAGGCTGATGGCTTTTGTTTTAGTCACTCTTAATCTCAGGATATGGATTCACAGGCTATTCAAAGACAGGCTTGAAACAGACAGCTATGAGGTTTGTTAAAAAAAAAGGTGTATTTCTAAGAGATCTGCTATGAAATGCAGAATTGAAGACATTCAAAGTGAATCTGTCTTGAATTTTCTTGAATTTGCTTCAGATTGCTTGAAGATCTGCTAAAGACTGTGCTTAAAAAATATAGTTGAACTTTCAGATTTTTTACAGGTTTGATAAATTGGAATGCAAACCTATTTTTTAAAGAAATTCACACATCTTTACTAGGATCAATCTGAATCACTGACCTGAAAGAGAACATCTCTGCATCCCTATACTAATTCAGTGAGCTATTCACAATTATTCCTTTACTCCCCCTTTCAAAAACTGGTGAAAATATTATTTGAGAGTGAAAACATTTAGGGGTGAATTTTCAAAGAGTCACGCACTTAAAAATTAGCATAAATGCATGTAAAAAAGGGGTGGTCTAGGGGCATTCCTGGGTGGAGTGAACCTTTACATGCATAAGTTGTTATATTACAAGACACACTTGTAGATTTGCCAACTTGCTCACATAATTTTACATCTTCTAATTATCTTATGTAAGTGATAGTAAACATGTTTATTGTGTGCTTTTAGTCTGGTGGGAGGTCTGGGTGAACTGTGAGGAGTTCAGGCTGAAGAACTAGGAGGGTCTTGATGAACTGGAGATGGACTGGGAGATCTGGTGGAGCAACTGGTAAAATGTGCAATTTCAACTATGCGTACATGTTTCAAAATATATTGATTTTCGCCAGTAAGTCCTAGTTTATTTTTGCACATAAAACATATGCATGTATGTTATTTTTTAGAATAGATAGTGCATGCATTCAATGTATTAAAATACTTTCAATGCATTGAATGAATTTACATATAATATACATATGCACAAATCTTGCAGGGTAAAGATAAGTGTATTTTATAATATGGGGTAGATTTTTAATTTATACGCCCGATTTTATAACATGCGTGACTGCCGCGAGCATATTATAAAATCCAGTGTCGGCGCGCACAGGGGGTGCACAATTGTGCAACCTGCGCGCGTCGAGCCAAGCAACCTGCCTCCATTCCCTTCGAGGCCGCTCCGAAATCGGAGCGGCCTCGGAGGGAACTTTTTTCCAGCCCCCCCCACCTTCCCTCCTTCCCCTCCCTACCCCCCCCCCAGCCCCTAACTAAATCCCTCCCTACCTTTGTTAAAAAGTTACGCCTGCCTGAGGCAGGCGTAATTGCGCACACCGGCGGGCCATTCCCCGCCTGGGGGCTGGTTCGGAGGCCTCGGACATCCCTGGAATGCCCCCAGGCCGGCACCATGCCCACCCCCTCCCAGAAAGCCCCGAATGCCGCGCCGCCCCCGGCACGCCCCGACCCCCCCCCAAGCAAGCCCCGGGGCTTATGCGTCCCGGGGCTTTGTGCGCGCCGGCGGCCTTTGCAACATAGGCGCGCCAGCACGCAAGTCCCCTTTTAAAATCTGCCCCTATGTGTTTATCATATATGCTCAAGTTATAAAATACTATCGTAAATCTGCATGCAGCCATATAAATGCATATATGCTGCCACACGTAGTTGTTTGAAATGTATCCTTTTTTCATTCTACTAGTGCTTTCATCAAAGTCAAAATACTTTGTTTATGCTAAGCTTTCCTTTTGCCTGTGGATGCACTACGCTTTCAAATTTTTCATAAATTCATCAAATTGGGTATGAACTTCTTCTAAAAAATTGTTGTGCCAACTAATTCCCTCACAACATTTACAGTATGCCAGTTAGAAAGCAATGGCTGGCTTTTCCCTTCACAAACTGGTAACTAGCATAATAGAATCATGTTTCTGTTGGCATTCAAACTTTGTGGAGATTACAAAGATGTTTGAACAAAAGTGGACATCCTTTTATGATGCACAAACCCTGCATGGTGACAATCTTCAGTGGAAGCCTGATAAGGGTTTGTAGAGTAGGTACCCATGTGTCATCCATTACTTCCTTATCCTGCATTACTGAAAGCTGGAATAATGCACCTTCAATGGAAAACTTTTCGATAAGTAATAAAGTAGATTGTTATAGTTTTTTTTTTTATATAACACATCTAATGTTAGTAAAAAGTGATGTTTAATTAGACACACACTGGTTATTTCCAGGCAGAAGTGGGAGATCTCCCATTGGACGTTCTTCCCTGAGTTATTGTCTGTGCACTGGAGGTGACTCATTTCTAATTTTAGTCTGTATTCACATTCTAACGTGGGCCTCCAAAATTTGACATAATACAATTGAGAGACAGATGCAGCATGGATACACCACCAGCTAACCTTGCAGAATAGATAAGCAACCTAGAGTTAGTTCTCTTTCTCTCTATTGATCTAATTAATAGGGGTGTGCACTCATTTTAAACAAATGGGTAAAATGCAATGAATGAGATGATTTTTGTTCCATTATCACATCCCTCCTCAATAATCTTTTCTCTAAGGTGACTAGCCCTAACCTTTTTAGCCTTCCTCATAGGGGAGCCATTCTATCCCAGTTATCATTTTGGTTGCCCTTTTCTATACCTTTTCCAGTACAACTATAACTTTTTCTGAGATGCGGCGACCAGAATTGCACATGGTATTCTGGGGCGGTCTCACCATGGAGCCATACAAAGGTATTATAATATCCCCTGTTTTATTTTCTATTCCGTTCCTAATAATTCCATTTGCTTTTTTGACCACCACCACACTCTGAGCCGAGAATTTCAAAGTATGGTCTACTATATTACTCAGATCTTTTCCCTGGAAGGTAACGCCTCGCCTAAGACAGAACCTAACGTTGGGTAACTACATTACAGGTTACTTTTCCCTATATGCATCACTTTGCATTTGTCCACATATTTCATTTGTCATTTGAATGTCCAATTTTCCAGTCTTGCATGGTTCTCTACAATTTTTCATAATTCGCTTGTGATTTAACTTTGAATAATTTAGCATTGTCTGCAAATTTGGTTACCTCACTTGTTGTTCCCCTTTCAAAATCATTTATAAATATATTAAAAAGCACTGGTCCTAGAATACATCCCTGAGGCACTACACTGTTTACCTTTCTCCACTGAGTAAAATAACATTTAGTCCTACTGTTATGCATCTCATCCGTGCCCGGCCCGTGCACGGGCCTGCTCACCTTCATGGTTCCACGGCAGGTCTTGGGTCGGCCTCCCTAGTGGCTGCTGCTAGCGCTTCCAGGCCCTGGCGTCCCGTGGTAGCAGTCGCCGGGTCTTCCACTATGCACAAAGCCTCACGCCGGAGCTTGGCGTCCTCGGCTGTGTCGGCCATGCCCCTACGCGCGCGCGGACCGCCCGGCAGGTCCTAGCTCTGCGGCACGCCCTGATTGATTCCCCGTTATAAGGAAGTCATTGCTTGGACTTCCTTGCCTTGGCAAGTGGGTCAGCGTTTGTGCTAGATTGTCACTGCGTTTGTTGCTAGCTCCTATCTTGTTCCAAGTCTCGTTCCAGGATCCTTCTGTTCCAGTTCTGTTCCTGCCTTGTTCCTGCTTCCTAGTACTCCAGCGTCCTCCTGTAGGCTTAGTCCCCAATTTAAGGATTGCATTAATGGAGATATTGGGGCAGTGGCAGTGGTGGAAAGGATGGTATTGGAGGTCTGAAGAAGGATTAGGAATCCCCAAGGCGGCAAAGGTAGGAAATTTGTCACCCCCAATTTTTACAGCCCTAGCAGTCCAGTTGAGTAAATCCAGAAATGCTCAGATCAATCAATAACAGTTTTGTCAGGCAGATCAATAAGATCTGTTCTTACACTGTTCTCTGGTGACGGAAAACACTAGCACTATGAAAGGACAGCATTCAACAATATACATCAAGGATAAAAAAAAAAGGCCACTTGGATCAGCATATCGTTTGTCATAGATGAGAGAATATGATAACCGGATAACTCTACATCATAAGGGACAAGCTCAATCAGTCCAGGTTTTTACCTCATTGCATGGACTTGTCTTGCATTTCTTGAAGAAATTGGAACAAGTCTATAGATGCAGTTGGTCAAAACCAGAAGTGGCTCAGTCTGTTTCTTTGACATGGAGCTTGCTGTTCAGCTTAGCAAAAAGAAGCCCATCAATAGGGTCCTCCATCCCACCATAACCATTCACCCAAACAAAGCAGTTTCTGATGTACAGATATTATAGATGCAGACATAAAGAGGTCTAGGCATTGCAATACACATACAGACATTTGAAAACTCTCTAAGGGGGTCATTTATTAAAGGTTTTCTCCCATTTTAGTGACTATAAGAAATTGCTTATAGGGTCCTAAGATGGAAATTTGGAGGTTATTGAAGGAAGAGTACTTTTAAAAATGAAAAAAGTGAGAGAAAGGCATCCTTTTTTTTACTCCTCCAAAGATGACAAATTGCCACTCCTTAAAAGGAAGAGCTGGCATATCTATGCCAAAAGCTTTGACTGAAATAATTGTTTTGCACAACTGATGTTTCAGCATCCATCAGAAGATTTTTTTTTGTGGTTGGTAATTCAGATTTTATAATATAAAAAACCATAATCCAAAAAAATGCATCATACAAAAAGGATATCTGATGTAAATGTGTCAAAATAACGAGTATGATCACATGCCATGGTTTCTGAGGAAAAACTATTATTGTGGCATTAATGCCTGTAAGGGAGAAAGTAGTACTTGATTTGTAAAACAACTTGCTGCATTTCCCCCTCCTGTGTGTCTATATAAATATATTTATAGCACACATAGGATTATGCAAGCATAGGTTTCCTTTCTCTTCTTGGACATTTCAGAAATCTGCAGGAATAGAGAGAAATCTCTAAAACTTAATGGAGTTCATTACAACATTCCCAACCCTGCAGGTCCTGCAGTAGTGAAGTCTGGTATGGGAATAAAGCTCTTTTGAGCAGTAGTGACTGTAGGTACCCACACATTTCACTCTGAAAATATAGAGCAAAATTAAAACTGGAAGCAACCCCAATCTTTTCAGGAATGGATTCACTTTCCTGGCTCTAAACCATAAGCCCACAGGCCAGATCCTCCCGTGAAGTGTATGCTTTTTTCAGAGATTCAGATAAACAAGCTTGCCTTGTCTATATACAGAGCTGATATGGCTATGAGTTATAGATATTATAACAAACTTTTCTTCCATACCAGTGCCCCATCCCTCCAGAAATCTTAATAGGCTTTTGAGAGCCTCCAGTAAAGGCTTACTGCATAAAATGATTCTTTGATGAAAAGGGATTGAACAAGGGTTAAAACAGAATTGAAAGGTTATTGTGGAGGGCACATTGTTCATACAATCCCCCTTTAATATGTGTGGTGTGCACCTGCGATAAGATGATTCATTAGATATGGCCTCACTTTGACAAGCTCCATCGTTCAACCCCTCGGGGCAGTGATGGAACAATTCTGCACCACCCAGTAAATATGACAAGGTCAGCATTTTTCTAGGGGTGAGGTGGGGGGAGCTGTTAAATTCCGGATGTAGCTTTTCTTTACTTTACTGTTAAAAAAAAAGAATATTTACGCAAAACAAAAGAAAAACTAACATTGGGAGAAAAAAAAAAAAGGAAAAAGAAAAACTCATTCAAGTTATCTCATCTGATTCTGCCTGGAATACAAAATGTACCTTTCTTGGTGAAAGGTGGAATAACATGTCACAAGATAACTTTGCCTGCTTTTCAGTGTTAAGCTTTGCAAGTTGGAGAAATAAGAGTTGGAATAATTGATGGTTTGATTTGCGCAAGCCCATCAAGCATCAGATGTTTGGTACTGAGGCTGGAGATGTTTGACATTACCAGCGATGCTTCACGGTACTAGTATCACTTTTATTAATCACATAAAGATTTATTGGGGCAATATACAGTATGCAGCAATAGCCCTAAGCTATACTAAAGTGGGAGGATTAGCTAGCTAGCTGAATTCGTTTTGCTACATATACAAGAGCAGTTGTTTTGCCTGTATAGCAATTTATAGAAGGTAGGTTCTTGAATCCATCTAAATCTTCTAAGGGAGAAGTGGACCGAGGCATGGAATGACTAGGATTTCCTATCCTTCTTACTTTGCACTTTGATTAGACAAGGCTGCAGATTATCAGCAGGTCGTGGAGCAAACGGGAGAGGTGAGAAGAGATTGAATAAAAAGGGAACACATGGAGCCAAATGTTTCTAATAAAGAGGAGGCAATATGAAAGTTAGTGCTTTACCACTCAGTATCCATGGGTCTCCAGTCTGGATTAGTGACCTGCAATTAGTGGATCACTTGTAAAACCAATTTTGTTAGAGTTAAGATTGAATCCTTTGAAAAGCAAAAACAACTAAGGAGCCTCTGTAATAAAACGCAATGCGTGCAGGCTAAAAATAGCAAGCTGTGCAGGAAGGCCTTAACATGTATGTTAAAGAATCCAGAAAGATGTTAGTGTGAGCCTGTGAACATTTGCATATATGTGTCATTTGCAAATGAGGAATTATCGAGCTCATGCTAAATAGTGTAGACTGCTCACTCATTATGCGGTTTAGCGAGCGCTCACTAAAAGAACATTATTTAATACCATCTCAGAGAGTTGTTAACTTACTAACATGAGAACATCGCTTACCAAGGGGAGGGTAAGCTGAACACGCCCTTGAGAGGGCTCAGCAAACTGGAACAGAGGGTCTGAAATCAGGCCATGTTTGGGAAAGGACATTGTAAAAACTTACCCATGGGTCTTTGAGCATAAATATATAGTACACATTTCTCTTTTCCCAACAGAAATGAAAACAGCACATACTTTTTCAGGAAATTCTTACACGGACACTGACATGTTCACACCACAAATAGGTCAAGCAAACAAGAGGAGAACACACATCGAGGTTCTTCAAGCACTGCTCAACATCACAATTTAGAAGGTACAGGGTTTAGAGTTTTCTGTAAAGGGCCAGCTTCCATGGCCATGGCATGATTTTCTGGTTCATTGCTGACAATGCTGTTGTTGGTCAGTCCAAGGAGCACCAGAGACATTCCGAGGCTTGATCATGAACAGCATGGTTTGGTATTAGTACGATTGTCATTACCATTGCTGAGTTTGGTCTGGCCAAAGAGCACTAAGAGCTTTCAGAGGCTGGATACTGAATGGCTTTGCTTTTTTTGGGGGGGAAGGAACCCATCCCAACAACCTGGCTAGTCACATATGCAAGGGGCCTTTCAAGAAAGGAGCTCCCCCCCGCTCCATGGTTGAGTGATTGTAGCCAATGTCTCTTCCCCAGTCCTTCCCCTCACCACCTCACAACAGTAAAAGTTAAATTGCAGAGGACATCACCTGGATGAAGGGTATTGTTCATTCCACTAGGATTGCATGGAGTGGAACCAGAGAATGCCAGAGAGAGAAGAGGAGATGATGGTAACAGAGGAGCATGCAGCACCTTCAGCACTTTACAAATAAATAAATTCTGTTTATTTGCACAATTCAAAGTATATACAAAGGTAACAAAAGAGTTATGCTAGTGTTCATATGGTTATGCACTCAGAAATGTAAAAGGCACAATGGCGTCCACAATGCAAATAAAGGCCAGTACCACAAATCCTTAGCTATTGCCATAACAATATATACATATTTGTCTGCATGTGTTCAAAGTCAAATACACTCTCGCATGCTTTCCACTGTCCGCAGGACAGTTGTGGTGGCACAGACAAGGAGCAGTATGTCAGGGGAAAGTCCGCTCATGGAAAGCAATCAGAAGAAGCTAGGATGGATAGTAACTAGGCAGCCTCTTCTCACCAAAGCATGCATGTCTCTCTCCTACATTGCCATGTCTGGGCTGTACCCTTTTCACACGGCTACTACGGCATGGTATGGAGAACTTTGAAGGGATAGAGTAGTTCTGAGGCATTGGGCAGAAGCTGTTGCAACTGCCTCTACAGATGAGGCAGGAAGTGCTGCTGCCATTGCTTTCTCCATTGTTGAACCAGCAGGTTCAACAATGGAGAAAGCTGCTGCTGCTATCTCCATTAATGGGCTCTAAGGTGCTGCTGGTGTTTGTGTGCTAGATTTCAGTTGGTGTACTGTGAAAGTCAGTCTTGTCATTGTGTTATTTTAATCCATCCAATAACACTGGGGAACACAATTTTCGTTGAGTTAGATCTGACACTTGTTTTTGACTAACTTTTGACATCTAAATCCAAAAATGACCCTAGCTTTTCTCTATCATGTCAACTTTTTAAGGTACAGGATACCCTCCCTTTGTCCCAAAAATCATACAAAATGTACATACAAAGGAAATAAAAGAAAAAATTACTTGAATATACTGGTTATTTAGAGTTATTTTATTCATACAAAGGCTATATGTTGTTACTGTAAGTCAAATTGTGTACAAGTAGTAAAGGTCTGCTAGCAAACATACATATTAAGGTAAAAATTTACGCTTATAGCTTTTCCAGCAGTGTTCAATCTGTGGACAATCTCACCTGATGCTCCAACAATGGTCAGCCATCACATGTACATCCCATCTACCCTGATACAGTGCCTCCATGACCTTCAAATCTTGTTGGAATCGTTCACCTTGCTCATCACTGACTGTACCAAGGTTTTTCGGGACGTCAGCAAGATGGCTATGCAGAAAATGCACCTTGATGCTCATGTTGCAATGAAACATTTTGAAGCTCTCCAAGAGTTTCTGGAAAATTTCATTGTAATTCTGTGCTCGTGTATTTCCAAGAAAGTCCTTGACAAGGTTTTTGAATGACAACCAAGCATTCTTTTGGAGTTCTGACATTGTCCCGAATGTTATTTTTAATGAGCTGCTGAATCTGTGTACCGTCAAACACACCGGCCTTTATCCTTTCAAACGACAGGCTAGGAAATGCCAAAATGAGATACTTGAAACAGTCTCCTTTAGTTGGCAAAGCTTTAACAAATTGCTTCATGAGACCCAGTTTTATGTGCAGAGGTGGGAATATAATGTTCTTTCTGTCAACAAGTGGCTCATGTAGAATGTTTGGATCACCAGGTTTGAGGTCAGATCTTGGAGGCCAATTCACTGCACCCAATGCTTCTCACGAGCTCTGCTGTCACATACACAGAAAACAGGGATACTTGGTGTATCCGTGTTGCTGACCAAGAAGGAAGCAGACCATTTTAAGGTCAACACAGATGATCCAATTGTGCTTGTGATATTGCAATAGATCAATGATCTCTTTATGCTTCATAGTCTTCACGAAAACAAAATGAATGGCCAATTGGGACTGCACCAAATAAATTGCCATTGTGGAGGAGGACACACTTCAAGCTCTGCTTTGAGCTATTGATGAACAGTCGCCATTCAGTTGCGTTATAGATTGGAATTCCAATTCCATTCTCCATTAAACCATGTATGTTATGGCAATAGACAAAGCCACCGTCACTTCGAAAGTACTGCAGAAATGCACTTTCTCTTGATTGAAAGTAGGATACCTGCACTCCTTTTTCAAGCATGTTTTTCTTGTGCAGTCTTGATGCTAGGAGTTCTGAAGCCTTTTTGGATAGTCCCAAATCTCATGCCAAATCGTTCAACTCATGCTGATCAAATCCCTTATGAACTGAGTCATCTTCAGTTCAAAATCTTCATCGTTGCTGTCACTTAGTTCTTCACCATACTCCTGTTTTTCGAAAGAGGGTAGTTCAATGAAAACTGGCACTGGGATTTCAGCTAATGAGGCACTGGGCATATAGCTATTGTAGACTAGGATACTCTATTTTACATTTATTTTTCTTGTTATATCCTGACGTTTTCACTACAGAAAGTAACAGTCACTTGAATGATCTCTGGGCTCTCGCCAAACCATAGGTATACAAATGGAAATTTATCACGTGTTCCCTTTGTCCACATCCATAAATTTTCGACACACTGCTTGCACACCTTGTGAAGGGCCCAAGACTTATCTTGATCACCAAATTTTACTTTCAAATATGTAAAATAGTCTTGCCTGACAAATGCACTGATGTTTGTCCTTTGACTGGGAATGGTGAAACTGCCACAGATATAACAAAACGAATCAGGGTTGTTTAGGCACTTACGAGAAGAAATAGCAGAGGCAGACATGATCTGAAGGAAAGGAAATAAGTACGTATGTAATAAAAAAAATAAATTCTGCTAACTCCTTGTATACAGACAAGAACTCACACTACACTTTGGAATACGATTCACTATATAGAGCAGCACACAACCTCTCACCACACTGTCTCATGTGTAACTGAATAGCCTAGACAAGTATGACCTGTTGCTAGTCTCCAAGGTCATCCCCCACCCCTCCCCACTCGAGGGAGGTTTGCTCTCAGCCAACAGGAGAGCACTAGTGCTTCCCTCGATCCAGGCTCGAACCAGCCTAGAGTGGTTGTATTAAGGGGTCATTTATCAAAGTGCTATATGGGTAACTTCAAGCTAGGCTGAGAGAAACACTGCACAAATCTCATCTTTGGGTGAATTTTCTCACTCCAAAGATCATCAAATCTTCAAAGAGTGCACTGTTCTGTTCATACTTTGCACTCCGAATGTCAAAGTGGCCCGTAACCCCTACACTAATACCTAAACCTCACCTCGAGTAACCTCGACGAGTGAGGTTATCAAATTTGCGGATGATACACAATTATTCAGAGTAGTTAAATCACAGGCAGACTGTGATACATTACAGGAGGACCTTGCAAGACTGGAAGATTGGGCATCCAAATGGCAGATGAAATTTAATGTGGACAAGTGCAAGGTGATGCACATAGGGAAAAATAACCCTTGCTGTAGTTACACGATGTTAGGTTCCATGTTAGGAGCTACCACCCAGGAAAAAGATCTAGGCATCATAGTGGATAATACTTTAAAATCGTCGGCTCAGTGTGCTGCAGCAGTCAAAAAAGCAAATAGAATGTTAGGAATTATTAGGAAGGGAATGGTTAATAGAACGGAAAATGTCATAATGCCTCTGTATCACTCCATGGTGAGACCGCACCTTGAATACTGTGTACAATTCTGGTCGCCGCATCTCAAAAAAGATATAGTTGCGATGGAGAAGGTACAGAGAAGGGCAACCAAAATGATAAAGGGGATGGAACAGCTCCCCTATGAGGAAAGGCTGAAGAGGTTAGGGCTGTTCAGCTTGGAGAAGAGACGGCTGAGGGGGGTATGATAAGGTCTTTAAGATCATGAGAGGTCTTGAACGAGTAGATGTGACTCGGTTATTTACACTTTCGAATAATAGAAGGACTAGGGGGCATTCCATGAAGTTAGCAAGTAACACATTTAAGACTAATCGGAGAAAATTCTTTTTCACTCAACGCACAATAAAGCTCTGGAATTTGTTGCCAGAGAAGGTAGTTAGTGTAGCTGGGTTCAAAAATTTTGGATAAGTTCTTGGAGGAGAAGTCCATTAATGGCTATTAATCAATTATACTTAGGGAATAGCCACTGCTATTAATTGCATCAGTAGCATGGGTTCTTCTTAGTGTTTGGGTAATTGCCAGGTTCTTGTGGCCTGGTTTTTGGCCTCTGTTGGAAACAGGATGCTGGGCTTGGTGGACCCTTGGTCTGTCCCAGCATGGCAATTTCTTATGTTCTTATGTTCTTAATTGACATGATAGAAGAAAACTAACTGCAGTTTTGAAATCAGCATGCCTATTTAAGTCTAAAACAGCTGAAAAATCGATCACAGCAGGTAGACACCTCATAAAGGAGCTCAGAGAGGCTCATCATAGCTGTTTTCACCTTATCAATACTGCCTAGTCTGTAGTTTATATCATGAAACTCTTTTTGTACTATGCTGAGTTTTGACAGATGTTGGCAATATGCTGTTGCTTCCTTATCACCACAGGGTGATCATATAAGGAAGAGGATTCTTGTCTGCTATCATCCTCCAGCCCCAGGCCTGTCACATTCTTTTCAGGCATTACAGGACAGATCTGATGGGGCTGCTAATGGCAACATCTGAGTCCAGTCCTTATCCATCCAAACTCTCCAAGCTGGATATCATATGATGATCTGGTTTGTGTGTAATCCCCTCTTTTCTTGGAGGTCATCTTCAGATGCTGCACAGGTGGTGAGAGACACATTGCAGCTCTTGGAGCAGTCCAAGTCCTCCAGTGATCGCCAGGTGGGGGACCAGAAAAGTTCTGGGTGGCCAAAGGGGAAACTTACCAACTACATAGAAATCTAATGTCCAAAACCTGTTATTGATTCCAAAGTAGAACTTTATTGAAGGTCCAAGAGTAGTCCCAAAGCTTTAAACATAATTCTCTCAAAGTAACTGGATATAATCCAATTAGTCAAGGAAGAAGATGTACTCCAACAACAAAAATTCTTCTTAAATAGAGAGACAACAACCTCAGCCCAAGGCCTTCAGGGCAGCATTTTAATAGCTGAATTATTAACTTTGTTTAATCTTGTAACCCACCCTTTATATCTTTAGATGATCCTTTCCTCATGCATAATCTATGTTCATTATATTTCCTGTTACCTTGTTTATGTTTAAAATGTTAATGTATTTTTCTACCTGCTACTTGTAAACCGATGTGATGTTCTTTGAACGTCAGTATAAAAAAGCTTCAAATAAATAAATTAAATAAATAAGAAAACAAATCATCAGATGATCTTCATCTTGGGCTTTCCCAGCATGGACCTCACCCTTGATCCTAGGGCTAACCTCCTTCTAGTTTGATTTCAGGAATCTTAACTGTAACTCTGAACACAGATAAACTCTCTCTCTCTGTCTTTCTCTACTAATCTTATTCCCAAGTGCCTGGAAGCACCCTTTATAAACTCCCCTAAATCCCATCCACTTTGGAGAAATGAACCTCCTATTATTATCAACCCTATCTACACCATCCTATCACTCAACCCTAGTTGATCTCTTATCTAATCCCCCTCCAAACTCCTCATAAACAGGATGGATGCTTTGCCAATTACAAGAGCTCTACAGGAAAAGTCTCTGACCTTTTAGTGAACCCCCAGAGAGCAGGAACCCTCCAGCAAACTCTTGAGTGACCCTAGGTAGGATTGCAATCACATTCCAGGTTTTCCTGGCACATGCTGTGCAATCAAACCTTCACTTGCTGCCTCCAACGCTCTCCCTCTGTAGTAGCCATAGGATCTTGTGGTAAGTGAACTCTGCATCTGTGATTTTTAGGGGTATACTTGCCAAAGGCCTTGGACCTACAAAAGTTAAGGAGAGTAATACATAGCATATTTGGAGCACATATCTCCCTTTTGGTACCATATTAAAAGTGAAACTCCTCTATAGCAAAGACCTTACCTTGCCAACCTTTTGCTCTGCAATCTGTTACATTCCCATCAAGTCTCCCGTTTCAAAAAATCATGGCCCATATTGATCCCACCGTTCCCAAAACGTGTAATTCCAGCTAGCATCTGATACTGCACTGTTTCATCCTTATGGCTCCATTGAGGTGCCAATTCTAGATATATGTTTCTATGCATCCTTGCTTTGTCCTTATACTTTTTAAATTCTGGCCTGAAGAAGAGAGTACTAGTTCTCACACACTAGTCAAGAAATGTATTAATGTAGTCACACAAATCTATATTTACTGTTCAGGAAATGCATGAAACTCACCAGATGTGTTCTTATGTATTCTGGAGGCTGTGTCCAGGGACTCCTCTAGACCAGCAATGGAATGTGGGCCCAACATTTTTGGCAAGGCATTGCTTCAGAGGTGTGAGGCGAGTGCAACAGCTATGCCACCTCCCATTTTCCTCTGATGAGACTGTATATTTGCTGTTTTGCTTTGGTGTCATATTTTGTTTTTTTTATAATTTTTTATTTTTGAATTTTCAACATATATAAGCAAGAACAAAAACTTCCAGATAAATATTGAAAGTGTACATACAATTCCTATTATCATATGATACATACAACATAATCCCATTAACTTTATAATGTACCTTTTTATCAATTTAGGTATCTTAAGTGAGGGGGAAAGAAACATAGGGAGTTTTTTTATTATATCAACAACATTTTAAGAAACAGGCACTTAACGTGAATTCTGCTTTACTAAAAGATTTTAAGGATCTACGACCTAGATGTTAAGTAGAGATAGGGTAGCTATATTCCTTGCATTAATGAATGATTTTATTTGTTCAGGGATAAAGAAAATATATGACTCAGTTTGTGACCGAATCAGACATTTGCATGGATACGTTATACAAAAGGAAAATCCAAAGGATATTATCTGAGGTTTCAACACGAGAAATTCATGCCTTCTCTCCTGAGTTGCTCGTGTAAAATCAGGATATATCCGTATTTCCTGTACATAGAAGCTAGCAGTTAGTGTAGCTGGGTTCAAAAAAGGTTTGGATAAGTTCTTGGAGGAGAAGTCCATTAACGGCTATTAATCATGTTTACTTAGGGAATAGCCACTGCTATTAATTGCATCAGTAGCATGGGATCTTCTTAGTATTTGGGTAATTGCCAGGTTCTTGTGGTCTTGTTTGGCCTCTGTTGGAAACAGGATGCTGGGCTTGATGGACCCTTGGTCTGACCCAACATGGCAATTTCTTATGTGCATAGTTAAGCTCTGGAATTCATTGCCAGAGGATGTGGTTACAGAAATTAGCGTAACTGGGTTTAAAACAGGTTTGGATAAGTTCCTAGAGGAAAAATCCTTAAACTGCTTTTACAGTAATTAATATCAATAGTAGCTTGTGATCTATCTAATGTTTGGGTACTTGCTGGGTACTTGTGACTTGGATTGGCCACTGTTGGAAACAGGATACTGGGCTTGTTGGACCTCTGGTCTGACCCAGTATGGCATATCTTATGTTCTTATGTTCTTATCTCTGCATAACTTCACTGAGATCTCTTTCCATTGAAAAGGTAACTAGGAGAGTTGCCCGATCATACACTTCTAAAGAAGAATTCTCTAGAAACTGAGTCAGATTTTCAATCTCCTCAGCTTGTTTTTGGAGATTTTTCATTTTTGTAGGAACAGGCAAAAACACTAATTTATTCACAAGAGGAAGCTTGTCTTCATCAATCTGTAAAATTTCCTTGAAATATTTTCTTAATGTAATGTATGATTCTTCTCCCATAACTTTCAGAAAATTTAAGAAGCAAAGGTAAGCCACCTGTTGTAATTCTCCAAATATTCTACTCTTCTTATCATGTAGCTAGACTCTTTAATTAACTTTGCATTACATTCTTGTGATTTTTGAGAAGAGAGTTCAACTTTCTCCAAGCATGAGTTGATCTGCACAATCTGAACATCGAACTTTCCCTCCATATCATTCAGTCTTTTGTCTAGGTTTCTCATTTTTGTCCCTTGTTCTCTCAGAATGGAGCCTAAACCGGCTACCAGGTCCCATAGCGCGTCCAGCGTAACCACCACCGGTTTAGATGGTATTAGAAAGGACTCACCCTCCATTCTTTGAGAGGGATCCTTTACCTCCGTTGCTGGTCTCGCAGAAGTTGGCTCCAGTTCTCGACGCACCTCCAAGTTGTCGCTCAGGGTCGAAGCAGTAGGAAAAACCTGCTCCCCAAAGCTGGCGGCATCCATCGTCTGCAGAGGAGAGCTGGGCAGAGCAAGTGATTCTCCTCTCTGGCCCCCCCCACTTTCTTGTCAGCTCTCAGCGACATCATCGATCCATGTCTCGGGGAAGAGAGGGATTCCAGCTGATCTCGGGGCCGACAGTGGATGTAGATCTGGGGGACTCAGTGTGACCTCCCCAGGTAGCTCCACTGCTCTCTCAGTGGAGCCAACAGCAGGCCTCCTGGACAAACATTGAATACTTGTGTTTCTGCCTCCTTTCCATCTCCTCCCTTTCCCTTCTTCCAACTCTTCCTCACCTCACTGTGCTATGCTCTTTTCTTCCACATCTCGCTCAGTAGTCAGCCTGGTATATGAGTTATTCCTCCTCCATCTTCTGGCCTAACTACTTACATGGTACCCCTGGCTAGCCCTTGATTTGTCAATAGGCACCCATTATGCTTGTGCCTAGGGTGGAGAAAACTTAGGGTCAGCAGGCTGACTAAGATTTGCTGCCTTCCAGATCTGATGAATCTCATTCAGTAAAGAACAGCCCTCTGCTTCCCTGTAACAGCCCCTTCAGTAGGTGGAGTTGTGAAAGCACCAAAAGTACCTAGTTGTGAGAAAATTAATCCGTCCCTGCTCTGGCCTTACACTACCTCTTTCCTCTTTACCTCTTCCTGCATTAGAGTAGGCCCCTTGCTTTGCCCTCCAAACTCCTCTTGAAATGTACATTCTTCTTCTTCTGCTCCTATCTAGCTTCCTCTTATTTTCTCCAATCATATGGCTTTCAGACTATCACCCAGATCCATTCTATTGCTTTCATGCTCCGTTCTCTCCTCTACCAAATTATTTCCCTCACCTGTTTTTCACCAAAACTTATACAGAAAAATGAGGGAATCAAAATTGCATTCACTCGCTCACCCTCTCCCCCACAAACCTGGAAGGAAGCCCTATTTTTGGAAGCAGTGACAGAAAAAGAGAACAAAACAGAAGTCACACAGATGTTATGGTCTCCTGTCTTCTCCTTCTCAGATCTTAATCAATCTGCTCTGCTGGTGACCTATTACTCTCCCAATTCTTCCATCAGAACAAAAAGCTGTCTTGGTAGTTGGTCATCCTCTTATATCCTTCAGGGGATAGGAGTAAAACAGGACTTAGTATGCCCAGTTTAGTGATCACACAATAATTAGTGCATTTTGCTAATAGCATCAGTTTCTTTCATGCCTGTGATCAGATATTCCCAATGTAGCTCAGCTGCTATGTAAAGGGCTCAGATGCCAGCATGCAAGAGGAGATTTGGATGCTGAACATGAAGAAGAAAGGAGAAGAAGAGAGAGAAGATTAGGAGATGAGGGGATAGAGGGAAAGGAAGAGGAGTTGGAGGAAGAGTTGATAGGGCTCATGACAGATGAAGAAGAAAACAGAGATCCTGAAGTGTGGTCACTTGCATCACACCATGTGACATATGCTCATGGGCCTCTCAATCTCACAAAAACAGTGGAAAATTTAGGGAGGAGGGTGGAATTAATGTCATTTTGTTTTAGGAAAAAATATTATACAACATGCAGAGTAGGGTGTCTACCTGGATCCAGATTTAAAGGAACAGGTTAAACCTCCTACCTCCTTTTTTCATTTTTTTTTTATTATTCCTGCTTCAAAGCATTTGGGGAATTTCTCTGTATGAAAAATCAAGACCAACTCATCTGTTACTGATCACCCAGAACCAGGGGGCCACCACAGAGGGTAACTTTCAAAGAACTCTGCACAGCCTCATATACGCGTGTATATGGGTGCGTGGAGATTTACTATAGTACTTTATAACCTGCGCGTACCTGGTCCATGCAGATTATAAAGCACTCGTATGTCCATTCCCCCAACATATGCACATATGTTTCAGTACACAAGAATATTAGCAATGCATTAAAAATCTGTACTTTTTCTACCTATTTTATAAACATGCACAAGCAAAAAATATATAACTTGTTCGTGTAAAATCCTGATTTATACATGGAAGTTGGTATATTTTAAAATATGAATGCGTACTTGAAATCACCAGTTTGCTGAAACCTCCATTAGTTCATTGAGACTCTCCCAGTACTTCACCTATACTCCGCCCAGTTCAACCAGACCTCCCACTCAACAATAGCAAATAACAGACGAGTCTGCTATCAATTGTAATAGATAATTAGCAGGTGTAAAATTATGTGAATAGGGGAGCCCCATCGGAGGAGAGACGCGCTGAGGGGCTGATTTTAAAAGGCCCGCGCATGTAAATCCTTCCGGATTTATGCGCGCAGGGCCCTCGCGTGCCGGCGCGCCTATTTTGCATAGGCCGCCGGCGAGCGTAAAGCCCTGGGACACGCGTAAGTCCCGGGGCTTTCGAAAAGGGGGGGAGGGGGTGTGTGTCCGGGGGCGTTCCCGAAATGACACGGCGTTTTGGGGGCATGCCGCGGCATTTCGGGGGCGGGCCCAGGGGCGTGGCGCCGGCCCGGGGGCGTGGTCGAGGCCTCCGGACCAGCCCCCGGGACCGGAGGACGGAGCGGGGCTGCCGGCCGATGCGCGCAAAGTTGGGGGGGGGTTTAGATAGGGCCGGGGGGGTGGGTTAGGTAGGGGAAGGGAGGGGAAGGTGGGGGGAGGGCGAAGAAAAGTTCCCTCCGAGGCCGCTCCGAAATCGGAGCGGCCTCAGAGGGAACAGGCAGGCCGCGCTGGGCTCGGCGCGCGCAGGTCGCACAAATGTGCACCCCCCTTGCGCGCGCCGACCCCAGATTTTATAAGATACATATAAAGATACGTATCTTATAAAATCCAGCGTACTTTTGTGCCTGCTGCGCGAACAAAAGTATGCGCTCACGTCTTTTTAAAAAATCTGCCCCTGAGAGTTTAAACCGGCGCATTGAGAGCCGCACGGTTGAGAAGGATGGAGCGACGAAGGGCTAGTGACCCGATCCCGCCCATCTCTGACGTCATCTAGGTGTCGCTTGCACCTATTTAAACTTGAGTGCAGCGGCGCGGAGGTGGGAGCCCCATCGGAGGAGAGACACGCTGAGAGTTTAAACCGCTGCGTTGAGAGCCGTATGGTTGAAAAGGACGGAGCGACGAAGGACTGGTGACCCGATCCCGCCCACCTCTGATGTCATCTAGGCGCTGCTTGCACCTATTTAAACTTGAGTGCAGCGGCGCGCGGCCACTGGCGCGCTGCCAAAGGGGCGCCCCTGGGAGAGATTTTTGTCATTGGCAAAGTCTCACTGCAGGAGAGTGAAATCGAATGGGAAAAAAGAGGAAGGCAAGAATGGTGGTCTCTACACCAACCAGGAAAGAAGTCACCCCTAATGGACCAACATCTCGTCAGGAGGGTGAGTTAGACTTCCAGGGAGGTTATCCCAGATATTTCATTCTCTTCGGGAACCTCAGTTAGTCCAGCCATAGACCAGGTCCCCAATGTATCCTCTGGTAATAATGGGGCCAGTAAAAGTACTGAACCTGAAGTGGAAGTATTAACATCGCCTGATTCCAGAGGTCATCTTCCAGTGGTTAAGGATGGGTCTCCTCTTCCATATGTGAGAGGAAATATGTTGCCTGATTGTTCATTGGAACTGAATGTTGAGACAGTCAATCCTGATGATATCACCCTGGCAGATGTATGGAGGGTGGTTACTAAAATGGAAAAGATGTTATCTTTGGCCATGGCCCAGTCCACCAATTTGGCTGCGGAAACTAAGATAAGCTTGGAGGATCATAGTAAATGAATTACGCAATTAGAGACTTGAGTGAGTCAACTGTTTCTCAGATTTCAACATTACAAACCACTGGTGCTGCCTTTATAAAAGATTCACTAATTGTGTATAAAAAATTAGAGGGTCTTGAAAATGTAATGAGGAGAAAAAATTTAAGATTTTTGAATTTCCCCTGTATAAGATTGCTGTCGGCTCAGGAATTGTTTAATAATATGTTAAAGAAATCCTGGGCATAACAAAGGAGTTAATTATCTAAAAATGTATTATTTACCAACTAAGAAAGAGATGTATTGGCCCCTGAGGGGGGAATTGATGTCTTATCTCCGGGTAGTCCTAACTTAACAGCTTTTTTAGAGGCCTCGGTGGATGATATCCAAACTAGAGCCACTTTGTTAGTGGTATTTAGTTTGGAGCATGAGAAAAATCTTGTCCTTCAGAAGTATTTTAGAAATAAGGAGTTCAGTTTCTGTGGTCAGAAAATTCAAGTTTTTCCAGATGTTTCCAAAGATACCCAGTTAAGGCGGAGACAGTTCTTATCTTTGAGACAGAGAGTTTTGACCCTAGGGGCCACTTTCTATCTCAAATTTCCATGTAAATGTTTAATTACCTTCCAAAAAAACAAATTTGTTTTTCTTGAACCCTCCTACCTTGAAGTTTTTCTTGTTGATAAGGGTGGATAGGCATAGTAAACCACCCTCCGAAGAGGGGAATAAATCTGGTGGTTAAATAAGGCTCTCTCCTAGTAATGTTCATGTTGATACGAATTATTTTCCTATAAATAATTTCCTGGAAGGCTCCCCAGTAAAGTGGCTGGGTATTGTATTTGCATTATAATAAGATGTAAAAGTATTTCTTTTGTTGGAATATTGATGATGTAAATCAATATTTTCTTATTTATTTTTTGCATTGAATAAATGTTAAAGAAATTTAATAAACTATAAATTAAAAAAAAATTATGTGAATAAGTTGCCCAGTGCATTCACATAATTTTATGTAATGTAAAACTCTCATAAAATAGCAACTTATTTGTATACTTCCTGGCTCCACCTCAGAACACTCATAGACTGCCCCTTTTTTGCACAAGGAAATGTGCGTGCAAAACCAAAAATAACCATGCATATTTGATGTTTATAAAATAGCATATAGGTGTGTATAGGATATTTATGCATGCATATTTTACTTTTATACCCTTAATTCCTTTGAAAATTAACTCATTAATGTAGATATTTATTAGGTCCATTTCTTCTTTTCTTTTTGAGCGCAAAACAATGGGAATCCAGTGTATTTCTTATTTTAATATCTCTTTGTCTATAATGTGATTTGAATTAAAATAGAAATTGCACTTTATGAAATTTGCTGTCAAAAATCAGATCTCTAAAATGCAGTAAAATGGACTGTTGGACACCTCTTAAATATTAGTGTTTTGATTGGAAATTACCAGTTTCCATGTGTACTGTATCACACAAAAGTCAGCACCGTTTCCCTCTTCACCCAATTGCTTTGGAACATATCCTCCAGCCTGCTGTCCTTCCCCTTTACCTCAGACTCAGAAAATCAGGTAGAAAATTAATGCATTGTTTTCAATAAGTTATTTTCTTGGGAGCTTATGACCAAAGATCCATCAACACTGATTTTTTTCCAATATTTTATGTAGGGGCTTTCATTTTCAGCTTTTATTTTATTTTTCCTGCGAATTTCTCAGTATGTATAAATAGCAAACAAATTGGAAGAAAATCTGTGGAAAATACTGCCTCATTTTTGTCCCCTGATTTTCTCCCATTTTTGTTTGCTTTAATAAACGCCAAGAAACTCCCAGGAAAAATAAAATCTGAAAACAAAGGTCCCTATTCATATGGTACAGTTTTACTTAGTAATGTAGATTTACATTTCTTTACAAGGATGTGTAGGACTGGCTCTAATGAGAAACAAAAAGCACAACTGAAATTATCCAGTCTATCAACAAAAGTATCTGCATGATAGGCCTAATAAACAATATGCATTTATCTTGACTATAGGGCCTATTTACTGAAAAGACAATATTTATTTATTTATTTATTATTTTTTTATATACCGACATTCATCTCAATTGAGATATCACACCGGTTTACATTCAGGTACTGTATTTCTCTATCCCCGAGGGCTTACAATGTAAGTTTGAAATGACAGATACCAGCGTGGCGTGAAGCGTTAGGCCCGCGCACCCAGGATACTGTATAGGCGCTCTATCCAGTAAAATGGGTTGCGCGGGCCTAACGCTTCATGGACCCTTCTTAGACGCGGTTTACATTTGCATAAAATTATAGTTCAGGATCGAGCGGTAGGTGAGCTGCACTGTGCGTGCGGCAACCGCAGGTGCGCCGGGCACTAACGCAGCTCTTCCTACCGCTCGGTACTGGATAGACCTGTAAATAAGTGAGAAGTCCCCAGAGGGCCATCCCCCTCAAACCCCCATCCCCATCTGGCAGAAGTGGGAAGTCCCTAAATGGTCAGTTTTCTACTCACTGACTGGCCTATGAAGGGACCTTGTGGCCCGATTCCCTAGCCTCCTTTTCTCTCCTACCATGAGGGTTCCACTGACCTACCCCTTCTAACCTGCAAATGAGGGTAGCAAGTGAGAGAATGACTGCCTCGCTGCTGGAAATTTCAAACAGGTGCCGATATTCAGTTACCATCTCTCCTTCCCATCGCCACCCTCTGCTCCCTTGTACAGATCCACCCCACCCCCCGCCTCCCCTGTGCGCTTCACCCCCACCCCCCGTCCTATCCCCCTCACTGTCTCCTATTGTATATAATTAATTATGTCTAATTTTATCTAATTTTGTCTAATTTGGTTAACCATATGTAATCTCATTTAATAACTGTGGCGCCCGTTGGCTCTACAGTAAAGTTAATTTACCTTTTAACTATCTATCCTTCCTCCACCTATCATTGTAATTTCCTTTCTCAGTTGTCTGTAAACCGACATGATGTTTTTACGAATGCTGGTATATAAAAAGTTATAAATAAATAAATAAATAAGGTGCTGGTTGACTTCACATACTCAAATGCCTGCTGGGGACTTCTCATGTGTATTGAGGGAGATTTTTCACTCGTGTCAGGAGGAATGGGGACTTACCAAGGGCTTTCATTGAGCCTTAGAGGGTGGGGGATGGGGATTTGAGGAGGGATATGAGCCCCAATGTGCCTGGTGCATTCTACCAACAGTAACGCATCATGTTATATCTGGTTTTAATGCTGGTTTTAGTGAAGGCTATATGCTTTTAGTAAATTGAGTGTTAAAATTGCAGTTAATGTCCATGGTAAAATCTGGCTTGATTTTAAAAATGGCTCTAGCTGCAACATCTCTTTTTATACAAAAGAAAATTAATTTTCTTTTGTAGATCAGTTTGCCATACAAATTCATGATTTTTTTTAAAACAGCTGTCACTCACCTGTCCTTGTGCATTAGTAACTAGTTGGCCTGTGACCCCCTGAAGACTGGAGAGAGCAGTCCCAAAGGCCTGTGAGCTTGCTATAGAGCCCATGGCTGCTGCTGCTGCTGCAGCTGCCGCTGCCTGATTGGCTAGGGGATTATTTACCAGCTGAAAGAAAGCAAGAGAAAAGATGCTATTGTAATAAAGCTATGGATAAGCAAAAACTACATGCATCCTGTAAGTACAAAAAGAATGTAAAAGTAGCACATGATCTCCTGTTTAAAGCTATTTTAGACTCTCTTTTGAAAGTTTCATATCACTGAAATACAGCTCCCAGAGTACAAATTCAAACTAATCAGTTAGGGCCTGATTCAACCCTTTGTGTGTTTGGGATAATTGCATTTTGGTGGGAGCTACTCAGGGTGACAAAAACATACTTATTGCAGGTCAAAAACTGATATTCAGAGTGATCAGAAGAAACCATAATAGAAATTCCATAACAACCTCTGTCACAAAGCATATTCATTGTGTACAATTATATGCAACTTAATGCTTGTGGATGCATTTTCGATGTCGTGATATCATTTCTGAATATGTTTCTTCTTGCTAAGGGGTGGATATCTCCAGAAGGTACCTTGCTGCAGCCATGTAGATCCCATTTAGTTTACAACATTTTTCTTTCTTCTCATGACAAAAATAGCAAACAACTCATGCCATCTTACTGTCTCTGCACTCTATGTGCACTGAAAGAGACATTGAGCCACCTATAGGAGAATACTTCAGCCCAGACCAAATCCTAAGGTGCTCACTGACAGGTTATGCCTGCCCAGAGCTCTTATGTCCCATTGTGTGTATGAAGTTGTGTGAATGTCTTGGCTCCCATATCCAATATCCTCACAACTTCTCTGTTGAAGCAAAAGTGATGACTGTTTCTGCATTATCTGCCTATTTCCTGCTTTCAGAGGATGACAAGAGTTATGACTGGCATTAGTTAGTCTTCAGTCTCCAGATTTATCAACTGTTTTCTGGAGGCACTGGAGGCACATGCCTGACTATATTCAGTATCTCTATACCGCACTGAGAAGTGCGAAGAGCTTCTATTTGATAAGGTCAATCACATTAGGGAAATGTGCTGTTGATTATACTTTTATTGGATTGGTTCCTCCAAGAGTCCAGGAAGTCATCTAGTCTAACTACCAAAAGTATTATCACAGACTGAATAGTCAAGTCCAGTATGCAGAGGCCATTGTTTGATCTTAATGGATATGATGCTCATTTGCTCATATATTAAGGCATCTTTGAGATTCTTATTAAGTAAGAGTTTTTTGGTAGGTGTGAAGGTCTGTGGCGTTACTGGAGTGTGTATGGTGCCATTACTTATCTGAAGAGGATTTAGATGTTCTGTGAGTCTGTTATTATGGCTTGATGAATTGATGATGTGCTTTCATTCCTTTTTTTTCAGGTGCGTTATCTTAAAAGGGCCTCGTGGCATGGCTGTTTGAGCAGTTATGGTGCCTTTTCACACTGCTTTACTTTTATGATAATATTTTACCCTTGTTTTATGCTTTTCTAAGCTGGCAGGCTAGCATTGGAGACGTGGAGCGCTTTTTCTTCTGAATTAGTAAAAGGTGCTTTGCCATCTCAGCATCTTCAATGGCAGGGGAGCTGTTAATAACTAAAGAGTTCTTAATACTTTATATCTTCCTATGGCATTGTGAGTTTTTGTGGCGGACAGGAAATAAAAGATTTCTATGTGTGCTTCCATGCTTCCTTAACTAAATGTCCAGCTTTGCACACAGGGACAGTTTATTTTCAAACGGGCGCACGGACACATATATACATGTGTATATGGATGTGTGGCCAGATATGGAGCAGTTTTATGTCCTGCATGCATGTTATAAAGTAGCCCTGACGTGAGATATTTGCGCATTGGAACTTGTGCACGCATGTGGGGGGCTTATAAAAAGAGTGGATGCGCGCATGTGCTACATCTGTGTCCAACTCCTGATTTTGGCACCTTATGTAATCCAAGGTACAGGAAATATCTAAAAAGCAAAAATGTTAAATTTTAAATTGGGTAATGGACCTCAAATCTTTCAATGCTTTTGCATTGAATTGAATGACATTTTATATCAGGGTATTTTGCAGCTTGGTGCTTCTGGATCTTCTATTAGATTTTTGATTTTTCAAAAAATAAGGTGTACCTGGTAAAAAAAAAAAAAAAAAGGGGTAGGTGACAAGTTAGTTTTAAATTTAGCCCCGTTATAAATAAATTCATTGATTTATTTCTATCCCTACAACCACTTCTATGTACACTAAACAAAGGAGTAAATCAGTCTTAAGAATGGAAAAAAATAACTTAATAGGTAACATGTTTACATGGATATTTCTGATGTGGCTTGCTAGGATTGTGAAAATCAACTTCAATATTCCCTTTTTGCAGAGGAAATAAGCAATTTGGAATTTGCCTCTAAGGAAACACAAAGAAGTACTTCATACACAGAGTAAGAGCCAGTGTCGGTCTGTCTGTAACAGGCCTGGCTTCCTATTGCTTAATGCAAAGCCTGGAAATTAGCATGCATCGCAATGCGACTGCCATGGTAATGGTTTTGAATGGCAGGAAGTCTGACCTGCGTGGCAGGAGGAGGAAATTCAGCTTAAAGTATGCACTGAAAAATGAAACACTGTAATTTTAAAATGAAATCACTGCCTGCACTTTTCCTTCCCTGATCTAACTCCGCCTTCTTCCCCCCCACAGGTAATAGTATGCCTGTTGTGAAATAGCGCATGTTCTTTTACCTGAACAGATAGGGGGGGTGAGAACAGTATTCAAAAGCCATTTTTAGTGGGTAAATAACTTTTTAAAGCCTGTTTTAAAAACCTTTGAAAATTGTCCTCATAAATTATAAAATGCAGCCCAAACTTACACCACGCAAATCCAGTTATGCATTGTTCTCCTAGCTGATTTGTTCAAGGGTATGATATACTTTAGTGACATGAAAACATTTTTCAGTACTAACATTATTTATTTACAATAGAAATAGTCACCTGTTGAATGTGAAGATACGTGAAAAGTAGACGTTCAATTTAAAACCAGAGCTAGTTGTAACTCAGAAAGGCGCAGCAGTTGTAGCTGTTTGAGCAATATCACTATTAATATCACTATATTCATTGTGTAAAAGAAAGCAGTAAGACTCCATTAAACACGCCTGACACTTAGATCCAAGGCAGTGGAGCCCTTTGCTTCTCTGTTCGTCAGGAAGCACCAATATGAAATGATTACTGCTATATTAGGACCATACAGAAAATGCCTCCAGAGAGAGCCCCCTCACAGCTACTTGCTATCTGATCTGGTGTCAGAAAGCTAGCGCCAGAATGAGCGATGAGTACTGACGCACGCGCGGCCCTGCCAGAGCTCCATTATGAGGCTGCTGCTGGAGCTGGCTCAATTTGACATCATAATTTTGGGGGTGGGGGGGGGGGGAGGGTTGTTGTTACTGTGGCTTTCTCTGCACTGAGAGAACTACAGGGACTGATTTATCAGGCATTCATTCTAATCCTGTTCTGCAAGTTTCAAAGTGTTTTCTTCATATCTCATCTCCTGACAACATTTCCTTCTACCAAGTTCTTGTTTGTTTGGTTCAGCAAGTACAGAATGAATCTTGCCGGTTCCTGTCTGCCTCAGTGCCCTGCTTTCCAGTTATTCAGATGCTGTCCCTTTGGCCAAGAGACTAGTGGACTGGATTCTGTTGTCTTGGAGGTCCAGACATAACCATCATGGCAAGGGCTCCGTATCCCCTTTGCTTCTGCTTTCGCCTCCTCATACACCTTAGTTCTAAATAAAACCTAGCTGTGCCGCTCTACTTAATTCACCGTCCCACACACGTGTCGGAATTATTATATGCTAATTACTGTTCCAATTCATTTTTAATTTAAGGTTGTATTTGAAGATGGAAATGTGTCGCTTAGTCTGGCTGAGTAAATGTGTCCTCGGAGCAGGAAGCTCAGTGCCACCAGGCGTTGAGTCCTCTCATCCCTGCCCACTGTAGCACTTGAGATGAATCAGTTAAAAATCTCCAGTCGCTGCTTTTCAGATTTTGCTTTAATATTTCTGAACACTTACAAAAAGTGTTTGTTGCCTCCTTCCCCATCCCACCTGCTGCTGAAAACACTGAGATCAGTTTTCAGAAACCTGTTAAAGGATAACTTATCCAGTTAAAGTTATCTGTCTAACTTTGGCTAAGTTAGCTTTAAACTTAATCAGCTATGTTTGGATATAGCCAGTTAAGTTTAAAGATATCTAGCTAAAGGTAGGCAGGTAACATTAAGCTCATGCAGCAGTATTCAAAGAATATAGCTGTACAATTAATCACCCACAGATTTTTTTTAAAAAATTCAAGTTTGAGTCAGTGAGCCAATGTCCCCCATCTCCTCACCTGAACATGCAACCAGTTCAGGCCAGCAAACATGTGCTCCCCACCTCCAGACCCCCTTAAAATGATTGCAAATAGCGATGGCTAAAATGCTTGAGGAGGTGGATCAGCTGCTGCCAATGATTCCATTATTATTATTAAAATTAGAGTGCCCTCCTCCCACCCCACAAGCAGACACAAACACTTTCCAGTAAATAACGTGGCTTGCAATTTTCCTGCCCAGCCATATTAATTTAATTACATAAAATTAGCTTTGCAAAGCAGCTTATTACCATTTCTGTTGCAATGTGGACCCTTGGACCGAGGCGGGGTTGGCGCTACCAGCGAAAGAAGGTCCCCTCCGTGGGTCCCCGTCGTCGGCAGGCGGAGCAGAGCGGTGCAGAGACCCCACTGGACCTTCACCACTACCAACCATCATTCCTTGCAGGTTGAGCCCTTGGATATTATCGGGGCAGGCTGGACTTAGGCACGGGTCTCTGAGCGATGAATCCAGGAGGATAAGAGGCTAAGGCAGAATCAGACAGGCCGAGGTCAGGGGTAGGCAGCAGACAGGTGAATCCAGGGGACAGGCCAAAGGTCGGGGCAGGTGGCAGACAGACGAAATCCGGGAAAGAAGCCAAAGGTCAGGATGGGCAGCAGACAGACAAAATCCGAAGAATGTACCATCCAAGAAGCAGGAGAGTGGATCCTTGGGGGCACAGGGCAAGGAGGGAGGAAGAGCAGGTGCTGGAGCAGGTACACAGAGAAGCAGGAACTGGAACAGGAACATGGAGAAGCAGGAACTGGAGCAGGAATATGGAGAAGGAACTTGCTGACTCAGGAGAGTGCAACCTGTTGCTGAGTCAAGTTTAGAGCAGCAGGGGCTGCCTTAAATAGGCCCTCCCTGCTGTCGTGGACATCTGGGACCGTGGGAAGTTTTCCCGCCATGGCCCCTTTAAGTGTTGTGAGGAACCATGCGCCTAGAGAGGGCTGAGGTTGGCGGTGTGGGCGACAGTAGTAGCTCACCACTGCGCGGATAGGAAGTGGCAGTGGCGGCTCCGGGGCAATGGAGACCGGACAGGGCCGGCTTGGGTGGGGAAGGTAAGTGTGGCTGGCCGTGTGATGCCATGGCCAGCCATCACATTTTTCTTATGTTCTTATGCATTATTGGAGGAAAATATTGTGCAGTGTTTAAAATACTGCATATTGCTAGGCATTTGCCACATGATAAAAGCTTAACGTTGCTTAGTAAATGACTCCTTTAGATTGTGAGCCCTCTGGACAGGAAATACTTATGTACCTGAATGTAACTCACCTTGTGTTTGGATTGGAAAGGCAGTTAATCAAATCCAGATGCAGAATGGGCTGGCGAAAAGGTTCGGCTAGCAATAGAAAAGGCTGAAAGAAAATGAATCTATGCTGCATTTTAGTGAAGGTACTTTTGGGATGTAGTAGGAGAACATGAGATATAGGAGATGGATATGAGGTTAAGAGGGTATGGTAAAATGCAGATTGGTTGTGTCTGCTTTATTTGGAGAAGATCTTTAGAAGGGAAGAGAGGGCCTGACAACTCGAGAAATAGTGACTGATAAGGATTTTGTTCCTAAAGGATTCCCAAATATTATGATGGATTTTAATCTTATGGGATTGATTTTAGCATAGGTTTTATTTTCAAGAATTCTATGTGTATGTATCTCTTATATGAACTAAGAAATAGATGGGGGATTTCAACAGGTACTAATTTCATGACGTATTTAATGGACAGAGATTTCCATTTATGGGTTAACTTGCCATGAGTGTTTTGGGATCATGTTTTGGAATGTTGATACCATGTGGTTGTTAGTGATAATGATGTTTTTCTTATTTTGCATTATATTTTGTTTGGTGAGGTGTTTGCATGTTTAGAACATAAGAACATAAGGCT